>NC_143154.1:19239069-19372103 GCF_041381405.1 Jatropha curcas
TGAACCTCCTCATCTAGACCATCATACCACCTCCAATAGTCTTTGTGTAATGTTTGCGGGAATGCTTGCAAAACATCTTCCTCGTTGTACCGGTTCATCTGAGAGACTCGGAGAAATTCGGACAGGTGAGAACGAGGATCATTATCTCCTTCAAATATGGTATGTTTGAAAGTCTTAAATGAGGCAGAACTGCTCGGGTGCAAAACATACTCGGTTATGTGAAAGTTGGTGGCTGGGTCTTTTTCCTTCATTGCAGCCATTTTATCAAATCTTTCCTTCAGCTCGGCAAGTTGCTTGAGCATATCATTCTCGACAGGGGTAGCATTTCCCATGGAAGTTTGATTATCCGACACAGGATCTGGAGTTTGCCTCTCTTCCACCACAGGTTGGCTGCTAGAAGGGGGAGTATTTTGGTTTGGGCCTTGTCTTGAGCGAGAGCAGCGGCCACAATCTGAGCTATGGTCCTTATCTGAGCTTGTGAAAATCCGGGCTCTTCTCCTATATCATCTGCCATTTCTACTGAATCTGAGTCGGGCTCTGAATCTGATGAACTTGAATAGTTTACTGAACTGACCAGGATGAACTCGGGGATTGGGGATGTTCTGAGTAGACGCTGACAAGGATATCGGTGCCAAACTCTCGAAGCGGTTTCCCTGGGAAGGATCAATTCTGACAAAAAATTTCTGAGTTAAAGAGGGTCATGCATGTATGCATGCGAAAATGAAAGCACATAGGATGAGAAATGCATTTCTAATGTGCTAAAGCCAGCATGGAAATAAGATCTCGATTTCAACGACTGGACCAAAAATTCGGTGTGAATAATATGACAATAACTTATTTTGTACTTTAAACATTTCGGGCGTTATCTGTCGTCGACCGTTCCTTTTGGATTTACGATCGACTATTTTCTCTCAAATCCCTAACTTTTGCCTCGGAATGAAAGAATTTCCAAGCGGGATTTTATTATTTTATCATTTTTTTATTGTGTATTTGTATCCTTACTTTTTGCCTTGGAACATATGGTCCCAAGCAGGATTTTCATTTTATTTTGTTACAAATTCTGTAATCTCTCACTTATTTTCAGATAATGCGAGAAATGTAAAAATACAAAGGAATCACAACCCCCTTATATCTCCCTTTTCTTTTGGGTATTGATTCACTATAAGTGATTGCACAATATTATTCAAAACGAATTTGAAATCCAGTCTCAAGATCAAGGTCAAATGTCCATACCGAACATTGGCTCTTATTAATGCATGGCTGAAAAAGAAAATGTTACATGATGCATGAATGTCACAACATATGTACAGTTTGCATCAAACAGGGGAACGGGAGTTGGGAAATGCATGCCTTCCAACCTTATTTCTCCCACACATGGATTCCGTTGGTATAAAATTCCGACATCTGTTTCCTAAGAATTGGTCTAATCTCGACAACCAACAGGGGGTTTTGAGATTGATGATATTAACTCTCGGAAATGAATGCGGTATAACAACAGCAAATAGAATCTGGTGCACCTTAGGGGAAGTAACTAAGGCTTTTAACTAAGTGCATTGGCTTTAGTCTTATTGGGCTTAACAAAGTCTTGGTTCCGCAAACAGGATTCGGGCTTTGTTGGGCCTACTCCTTTTGACGCACCTTTAAGGTACTAGGCTTGCGGTTGGTAGTAATGTTAATTCTCGGATGGATGCACCTAAAATGCGAGGTTTAGGCTAGATCCACGGTCAAACTTAACACCAGTATCGAAGGGTGATACGAGTAGAATGAGGTGAGAAGCAAGGAATGCGAATGAATGCAAAAATCCTAGAAAGAAAAGGAAAGCAATTAAACATATACGGACGATTAAAAATTTTCCAACGGCTTTTCTAACCAATTTTATTTAGAAAAGAAGGCTTTTAGAGTCAATTCCTAAATGCAACCACTAATTTATTAAAAATAACCAGGGATTAATGGGTGCAAAATTCCCAGTGAAGTCGCCAAACTGTTTTCGTTGAAATCCCGAACCCCGGAAGGATCTCGAAAAAACGTCTTTTTTTCATTTGTTACATTGTTTATTGTTTTATTTTGGAAAAAGAGGTGATAAAACCTTTTTGAATACGCGATGCCGATAGATCGGTCTTATAAATCATTTTAGTCGCCACCCATTATTTCGGTAATAGGACCGTTTCCAATTTTTATTTTATAAAAGTGACTTCATTTAACCCAATTTTATTCAAGGCCTATTATTTAGAAAAAACTGGTCAGGCGTACCAAATACGATTCTAGGTAAGGGAATTAGGTACGTCGGCCCATTGGCAGCCAACGCCCGGAAAACCGGCCTCTTTTAACCTACTATTTCTAATTGATTTTATTTTAGGAAAGCCAATTATTTAAACCCAACCCGAACAAATCGAACCGAGTTCTGTGAATACTCAAATTTTGACCTTGCTACAGTAACTTTGACTTTTCTACAGTGTCAATGCCGGACTGCAAACAGTCCGGCCGGACCGAAGGCCATTTTGAAAGTTCACCGAAAATATGTCAATATGGTACTTGAAACGTCCGGAATTTCACAAGGATCGCAGAACCGGTCCCGGAATGATTTTTGGAGGTCGGAAACTCCCAAAAAAGCTCCCGGAGCGAGACATGGTGGCCACCACCAGCTACGGCGGCGCCGGCCGCCGGACACGGCGGCAGCTGCCGCCCAGCATGGGCGGCACCTGCCGCCCCACCGACTGGGCGGTACCTGCTGCCCAGCCTCTTGGGCGGCAGCTGCCGCCCAGCCAGGCGGCACCCTGCCGCCCTGGACCCGAAAATGGCCTATAAATAGGCCATTTTCAGTCCAATTTTAACACCCCTGTCTGTGTTGACGGACGAATCCTTCTCCCTCTCACGCTCCTTGCGTTTTCTTTACCGCTTTTTTGCATTTAATTTAATTTTTATTGCATTTTTATTGTGATATTTGGACATTAAAATTAAACAAATTAAAATTAATTAATATTTCCTAAGCGAGGAGCTTAATCTGGAGTTAAGAAACGGTCGTCGATTAAATCAGGTATGTAAACAAAACTCTGCCTATTTAATTTTAGCACTTCATGCATATTTCTCTTCTACTCTTAATAATTCTACAATTGCATAAATGCATCCACGTCATTATTTTTGGTAAATAAACTGCCTTAATTAATTTGATTAAGCTTAAATGCCCGGTTAATCAATAATCGTGGTATTAAAGTTTAAATCCGACAATATTGGCTAAAAGAGCCTAGTTAATTAATAACTATGGTTCAATTGCCTTATTTCGAATAAATCTGGCTTAAGTCCAATTAATCAATAATTGTGGCTAAAAGCCTTAATCGATCACGTTTCGACAATAAATTGTGATTAAGCTCGAACGCCCGATTAATTGATAATCGTGGCATTAAAGCCTAAATCGCACATTTTTGGCAAACTAATTGCCTAAAACAACACATTTCGGCCAAAGGCCCAAAATCAACCATTTTAGCGACAAATCGCTTAAAATCAATCTTTTGGCAAAATGCCTTTAAAATCAACCGTTTTCGGCTCAAAGCCGTAAAATCGACATTTTTGGCAAAATACCTTAAAATGAACCAATTTTTGGCTAAATGCCTTAAAACCAACTTTTTTGGTGACGAACGCCTAATCGAATCAATCGATCTTTTGGCAAAATGCCTAAACAAAAATGCACGAAGCATACACACAATCATGCATAAAGCATACACACAAAAATGCACAAAGCATACACAAAATCATGCACAAAGCATACACACAAGATGCACAAAGCATACACAAATTCATGCACAAAGCATACACACTCATGCATAAAGCATACCCATTCAAAGCCCTTCAAAGAAGGCCTATCGAACTACGTTGACTTTGATCTTCCATTCAAACGGAAGTACGTAGGCACGTTCGGGATTTAACCCCGAGCGGCAAGTCGAAATCACTTAAAACATTTCATTTGGTCGAATTACGTCATTCACCCTGCAAAACATTCATTCATCGGTTAGTTCATCAGCATGACATAGTCTCGGGATCCATCTCGGGTTCGTAGATTGTGCCTTAATCATTGGGATAATTAATCTAGTAACTAGGTTAATTAAAAATGGAATCACTTAGGGTTTTTTCCTAGTTTACCCTAAAATAATTAAACAAGGTGGCGACTCACACATTCACGTGCATTTCTTCCTTAGTCACATGCATTCATATGCATTGATGTATTCGGGGAAGGGGTTCACAAGTTCCTATGTGGAAAATTAATTAATCGTCCCAAATAAGTTCATTCATTGCATTCATTCATAAATTAAGCATCACATCCATCATTCATCCACCATACATATCAAATAAAATTAAAAGACCCGCTCTTGCCTTATGGTTAAAGGCGGGCCACAAACCGAGTTTAATAATATAGTTAAAAGGAAATAACAAAATATTAATTCTCAAAATACCATAATCACAACAGATTAATTGACTTGATTTGATTAAAACTCAATTTGCCCATTATTGATCATTTTCCGGATTGAAATTAAAATCTACTTAATGAAATGAAATTAAGACAAAAAATAACCTGGGACTGGAAGACAATCGCGTCACGCAACTGTTCTATGGGAGAACAGTCGTGTGGCGCAGCTCTTATCTTTTATTCTGGGATTTGTAATAGTTGCGTCACGCAGCTGTTATATGAAGAACAGTCGCGTGATGGAACTCTGGTTATGGTCCTGTAGATTAGAACAGTTGCGTCACGCAGCTGTTCTATGAAGAACAGTCGCGTGATGGAACTCCTAGCTACGTGACGGAACTGTTCGTGATTTATTTAAATACTCAGACTTATTGATTATTCATTTACAGCGAAACATTAAATACAAATATAAGACAAAATATAACTGAGTACGCGAACAGCTGCGTCACGCAGGTGGTCCAATCCAGGCTAAGAGCTTTTGGACATGAGCAGTCGCGTCACGCAGGTAGTAGCTGTGTGATGCGGCTGCTCTGGTCCGCAACTATCTTTCTAACTACTCTTTTCTACGTGTTCTTTTTATTAAAAGTAATTAAAATCAACCCAGAAGAGTTCAACAATGGGCAAACTTATGTTTTATCAATAATAGGTCAACTAAACACTGTGAAAATGAGATTTTTAAGAGATAAAATGCTAGAAATGAAAAGGAAAAGTTAGAATCGTTACCTAGCCTTCAGATTTGAGGACTGCATCCACTGATATTAGTTTAGAGATAACTTTTCACGATCCCAGAAGCGTGATCACCAAGTTCTTTTACAAAAAATAAATCGTTTTCCCTTTTTTCTTTTTCCTCTCTTTTCCTCTTCTTATCTTTTTGTATTTTTTTTTTGATCTTAAACCTAAAATATCTATGACTTGATCTTCCTCAAGTTTACTCAGTTGAGTTCTTGAGAAAGAGCTCTAGTCGTTAATCAAAAACTTGATCTCAGAAGGTTATCTTTTTAGAGGAAATGAGAGCAAAAATGTCAAAAGTCCCGTTTTTGCTGTAAAATGTTGTATTTATATGGCTAGGGCAACAGAGCATAGTCGCGTCACGCGGGTATAAGCTGCGTGACGCACCCGTAAGCTGCGTGACGCGACTTACTTTTCGTACAGTTGCCGCGTATCCATACAAACAGTGCAGGCCGTTGCACGGGTGCGCGCCGGAGGTGTTAGTCTTGTTAGAGCTGCGTGACATAGCTAAGAGTGCCGTCACACAGGTACTAGCTGCATGACGCAGCCCTAACACAGGTCAGGCTCCTTTGGGCGGTTTGGTTCAATTTTCAGTTCAAACACTTCTGGTTTATCGTGATACCTTATCCCTTGTCCTCATATCATCATCGGGTTAGGTGGGGGTATAAAATTACGCGTCAACAGGGAGGAGTACCATCAACGCTACACTAGAAAATCAAATATCCTTTCAATGGTGAAATCATCACCATTCCAACTACAAGTGAAAGGAGTGTAGCTGCACTTAACGTGGACAAGCAAGTAATCCTCCCATGGACTGATTTTTAAATTGCCATTCTGAGCATTAACATGGCCCCCATTGTCTCCAACATCATGAAGAGAATGAACTATGAAGAAGGAAAAGGGCTTGGAAAGAATCAGCAAGGCATTATAGAGTTACCTGAGATATACACTCAGAGAAATCGCATGGGCCTGGGGTACAAAATTGGGAGCACAACAACGAACACATACGACTGCCTAGACATGGATGGGCGTTTCGTCTGTTCGAGTGAGCATTCCTCTCCATGCCTGCCGATAAAGCCTTTTGAACAGAAGGGGAAAACGTACCCATATCTCGACATTTTTGCAGATGTGATTGATATCTTAGCGGTTGAGCCTAAGGTGTCTGAGTTAAGAAAAGAGAACAAGAAAGAAGAGAAGAAAGAACCCAAAGAAGAGGGGGTTGAGGGGCCACAAGCAGCTGAGGAAGAAGGAAAGAAAGAGGAATAAGAAAAGGGACTAGTTGCCTAAGAAGAGAAGAAGAAAGAAAAGAATAAAGGGAAGGCGAGTGCCAAAGGAGAAGGGGAACCCGCGGATTAAGTATTGAAGGCGATCAGAGCCTGTATAGAAGAAAGCTTTGAAGAAGTTGAAGTCCCTTCTGATGTGGTAATTTCTATTAGTGACGAGTCTGATTATAATGAATTGTCCTTATTATTTAACGAAATGAACTTTAATTTTGCTTACTTGTTTGATGCCTTTCCTGATCGTTCCATTCATCGAGTAGATAAGCACATGTGCATATTTGACATTAACTCATCATGCATGCTTGAATTTAATATTGATATAAAAGATGATCCACGAATTCTATTAATTAGGCCAAATCTAATGCCAGAGTTAAACACAAAATTTCAAAGTCTACCCATGGACAAAAAAAAAAAGCGTTCAGATGGAGTTATAAAAGACATGCCAGGGATAGATAGATCTATAGTTGAGCACACAATTCCTTTACATCTTGGAGCCAAGCTAGTGAAATAGAAAAGAAGAAGGTTGAGACCAAAATGGGCCAAGAAGATTAAAGAGGAAGTGACCAAGCAGACAGACGCAAGATTTCTAGAAGTGATTCACTATCCAGAAAGGCTGGAGAACATAGTCCCAGTTCCTAAGAAAGATGGAAGGATCAAGATGTGTGTAGACTATAGGGATTTGAAGAAAGCATCACCGAAGGATGATTTTCCTCTCCCTCATATTGATATCCTAATTGATAGTGCAGCAATGATGGGATGCTACTCTATCATGGATGGGTTTGCAAGATATAACCAGATTCTAATGGCATTATTGGACAAAGTCAAGACAATATTTGTGACGGAGTTTGGTACTTTTCGCTACCGGGTGATTCCATTCGGCTTAAAGAACGCCATGACTACTTATCAAATGATGGCTACGACATTATTTCATGACATGATCCATAAGGAGTTAGAGGTGTATATTGATGATATCATTGTCATGGCGAAGACACCAGAAGAGCATCCAGCAGCCCTAAAAAAGTTCATGGGCAGAGTGATTAAAATACAAGCTATGGCCGAACCTGAAGAAGTGTGTATTTGGGATGACTTCCGGGAAAGTGCTAGGGTTCATAGTTGGACCTAAAGGAATAGTGATCGATCTAGACAAGATTAAGGCGATCCAAGAAATGGAGCCGCCTAGGACGGAAAAGCAAGTGAAAAGCTTTCTAGGAAAAATTCAATATATCAGCAGGTTCATATCGAAGTTGTCTATAGGATGTGATCCAATCTTCAAGTTTTAAGGAAAGATCAGCCAGTAAAGTGGAACGATCACTGCCAAGTAGCTTTCGACAAAATCAAGGAATATCTATCAAGTCCCCCAGTTTTGTGCTCACCAAAGCAAGGGAAACCATTAATTCTGTACTTGAGAGTGGAAGATGCTGGAATTAGAGCCTATTAGCACAAGCTGATAAAGCCGGTGTTGAGAAGGCAGTGTATTACTTGAGTAAAAAGCTTCTTCCAAATGAACAGAAATATAACTTGATTGGAAGAACTTGCTTAGCAATGATATGGGCTACCAAAAAACTTCAACACTACTTTTAGTCTTATAAGGCGATAGCAGTATCAAGAACAGATCCGGTCAGATATTTGTATGAAACACTAGCACTAGTGGGGAAACTAGCAAGATGACTAATCCTACTGTCAGAATTTGATATTGAGTATGCTACGAAGTGTGAACACCTAAATTTTGAGGCTCAAAGAGCTAGCTTGCCCGGACTGCAAGCAATCCAGCCAGACCGAAGGCCATTTTGGAAGTTTACCGAAAGTATGCCAATGTGGTACTTGAAACGTCCGGGACGTCGCGAGGATCGCGAAACCAGTCCCGGAATTTTTTTCGGAGGACCGGAGCTCCCGGAAAAACCTCCGGAGCGAGATTTAGTAAAACCACCAGGCGCGGCGGCCCAGCCGCTGGCTTCCGGTGACCCAGCCGCCGGCCACCGGCGGCCCGTCCTGGCGGCCCGAGCCACCGAACCCCAGTGGCCAGGCCGCTGAAACAGTCCGATTTCGCCTATAAATAGTGGCCCAGCCGCCGGCCACCGGCGGCCCAGCCGCCGAAACAGTCCGATTTCGCCTATAAATAGTGGCCCCGGCACTCCATTTTCCTCACCCAGTCTGTGTTGACGGACGCTCCTTCTCCCTACGCTCTTTGCGATTCTTTACTGCTTTCTTGCATTTTTTAATTTTAGTTTTATTTTATTGTTGTGATACTTGGTCACTTAAAACTAAATTAATTAATATTCCCGTAACGAGGAGCTTAACCTGGAGTTAAGAAGTGGCCGTCGATTAAATCAGGTACATGAACTAAACTCTGCCTATTTAATTTTAGCATTTCATACATTCTTCTCTTTTACTCCTAATAATTCTATAATTGCATAAATGCATTCATGACATCTTTAGGCAAATAAACTGCCTCAAATAAATAAGTTTAGGCTAAATACCCGGTTAATTAATAATCGTGGTATTAAAGCCTAAATCCGACAATATTGGCTTAAAATACCTAGTTAATTAATAGCTATGGTATAATCGCCTTTATTTCGAACAAATCTGGCTTAAGTCCAATTAATCAATAATTGTGGCTAAAAAGCTTTGATTCAAACACGTTTTTATTGGCAATAAAATTGCCTACATTACAATCCAGTTAGTCAATTTTTGGCAAACACATTGCCCGTAAAATAGATTAACTACTTTCAGCAACAAATCGCTTAAATCAATCTTTTGGGGCAAAATGCCTTAAATTAATCAACTTATTTTGGTTAAAAGCCTTAAATCAATCATTTTGGCGACAATCGCCTAAATAATCATCTTTTGGCAAACAGATTGCCTAAATCAACCTTCTTTGGCTAAAAGCCTTTAAATTAATCAAACTTTTGGCTAAAAGCCTTAAAATCAAGCATTTTGGCCACAATCGCCTAAATCACATAAATCTTTTGGCAACAATTTGCCTAAAGCAAATCTTTTTGGCTAAAAAGCCATTAAAATCAACATTTTTGGCATCAAATGCCTAAAACAATCAATTTTTAGGCAAAATGCCTAAACAAAATGCACAAAGCATACACACACTCATGCATTAAGCATACCCATTCAAAGCCCTTCAAAGAAGGCCTATCGAACTACGTCGACTTTGATCTTCCATTCAAATGGAAGTACGTAGGCACGTTTGGGATTTAACCCCGAGCGGCAAGTCAAAATCACATAAACACTTTCATTGGCCCAATTGCATCATTTACCCTGCAAAGCATTCATTGTTTTGGTTAGTTCATCAGCATGACATAGTCTCGGGATCCACCTCGGGTTCGTAGACCATGCCTTAACATTGGGTTAATTAATCTAGTAACTAGGTAAATTAAAATTAGAGTCACTTAGGGTTTTTTCCTAGTTTACCCTAAAATAATTAAACAAGGTGGCGACTCATACATTCACGTGCATTTCTACCCTTAGTCACACGCATTTCACTATGCATTTGATGTTTTGGGGAGGGGTTCACAGTTTGGCGACTCTGCTGGGGAAAACATGTAATTATTTTGCATAAGTGGACTACAATTGCTGCATAGACTAACCTGCCCTTCGTTAGGGTATTATTCTACTATGTTTTGGTTTGCAGGGTACCTTGACATAAATCGAGTGTTCTTTCTTTAAGAATACTCGATGGGAGGAAATTTGAACTTAATTGGCAAATTTGATTAAGACATTTAAATTTGTTGATTTATTTGCACGATTGAGAATCCTTTTCTCCATTGCATAAAAAAATGAATTTCAAATGAATTTCTTCTCACTCTGTTCAAACTTCTGAGTCTGGATAGCAAGTAGCGTTGATCGGCAGGTCTCATTGATTATGTCGACGGACAGCCAAAGCATCCTCCCTGTTACTGCAAACCGCCCCTAATCCTTTTAGGGGTGGCCCATGGGTATGCGTACCGTTGGACCCACGCGAAACTCTTTGTTTCACATGTGGTTAGGTATATCCATACTCAAGGTTCAAGGGTCCCTTATAAGCCGATTCTCTATTTGAGTCATAGCCTATAGAACCTATCCTTTAGGACTGTATGCACCCAATGATGTGAATCATATTCATTAAACAGATTATGACGTGTTGTTATGTGCATTCACGACATATCATAAACATGGGGTAAACACAAAGAGAGCATGAAACACTCTTCTCATCCATGCACAGTCGGACAAAAGGGTCGATCTACATCAGTTACCTTGACACACCAACCACTGTACCTAATCCAGCTACCCTTATCCTTACAGGTGCCCACGATCCAAGTGCCCACATCTGTGCCAGCTACACCTACAGTACTATCACCAGCTTCACCAGCTACACCAGTTTCACCTACAACTTCGACAGCTTTACCTGCACCAATGGCATCGCTTGCTGATATCCAAACCCTCATTGAACAAACGGAGGCCAGAATGGAGGCCAAAATGGAGACCAGAATGAATGAGGCCCTGGCCGCCTAAAGGGCCGCTCTGGTAGCTGAATTGGGTAATGGGAATGGTAATGGAAATTCGGCCGGGGGAAGTGGACCTGCTGCCTCTAATCAGGGTCCTGCTGCTGAACCAACAAACCCCACCCTAAACCTGGATGATGTGCCATCCAAAACTGCTTCTGAGCTGGAAGCTCAGAGAGTGAGAGAGAAGCTAGAACTCCTGGAAAGATCTATCACTACTCTCAAAACCCACAAAGAAGTAGTGGACATGGACTCCTTGTCCTTATTCCCTGAGGCAAGACTGCCAACCAAGTTCAAGATGCCCAACATGGACAAATTTGATGGAACTACTTGTACTAAAACTCACTTGAAGATGTATGTGGGTGCTCTTAACCCGTTTGGTTTGAGCAGCGAGCTCCTTGCTCAGTTGTTCCAACAATCTCTCACCGGTGCTGCATTAAGGTGGTTTGTTAGCCTGGACCGCTCTAAGATGAAAACATGGGAAGACATCTGTAATGCCTTCAATTCACAGTACCACTATAACATGGAGGTGGATGTCACTCGAAGAGAACTAGAAACCACCAAGCAAAAAAGCAATGAACCCTTTTCCTCGTTCCTTACGAGGTGGAGGGCCAAGGCCGCCCAGATGATTAACCGGCCCTCTGAGCAAGAGCAGGTAGACATAATAATCAAGAACCTATAACCTGTTTACCAACAGCAGTTGCGAACCCAGTATCTACCAACATTCTAGTCGCTCATTGCCACTGCTACGAAGGTAGAGGATCTGATTCAAATGGGGCAATTGAAAGAAGACTCAGGGACCTCAAAGTACAAGAAACCTAGCCAAGCTAGCAAAGTCCATGAAGTGGCTAGCATCACCCCCACAAATCCTTTACGTGTGGGAAACATGAGGAATAACAATCAATCATCGAGAAGGACATACACTGATCTTGGAATGCCAATCCTTGTGGTATTCCGAGAGGCTGTCAAAGCCAACTACATCAAGCCTTTGGAAGCAAGGCCACCACCAAATCCATTACCAAGGAATTACAGGGCTGATGAATACTGTGAGTATCATCAGGGGCATGGGCACAAGACTGAAGCGTGCTGGACGCTTAAGAACCGCATCCAGGACCTAGTGGATAACAGTTCAATTATTCCGAGAAGTAAGCCAAACATTAATACCAACCCCTTACCAAATCAAGGGGTAAATGCTATTATGGCTGACCAGGAACTGGTCGATCCTTTCGAACTGTTCCTTGAGATGAATAACATCTGTGTCCTGGATCTGAATGACCTAACCGAAGAACTTGATGCTATAACCAGGAGCGGGAGACAATATGAGCCACTAGTCTTGGATAAAATCCAAAACAAGCCCTACCAAAGGGCAGAGGAGCTAAAGGAAGACCCGATACTTGCACAGCTAAAAAAGACACAAGCTAGGGTATCAATCTGGGAACTTCTAGCATCATCCTTTCCTCATCGCCAAGCTCTTTGCAAGGCTTTGAGTCAACTTCAGACATCAGTGGAGGTTAGCCCCGAAGTGCTAGTATCCACCCTTACCCAATCATCTAAGATGCAGAGCATCGGGTTTTCTGATGACGATTTACCCAGGGAGGGAGGCAGTCATAATAACGCCCTGTATGTTACCGTCCAGACCAGAGACAAAACTGTGCCCATGGTTCTCATTGATAATGGGTCAGCACTAAACCTCTGCCCACTAAGGGTAGCCAGCTGTCTGGGGTTAGAGGAAACAGATTTCACTCCATCGGACCAAATAGTGAAAGCTTATGACAGTACCCGGAGGGAAGTGTTGGGGGTTGCTACACTGAAGTTAACAGTTGGGCCGGCTGTGATGGAAGTCCCATTCCAGGTAATTGATGTACCGACTAGCTTCAATCTGCTTCTGGGCCGACCCTGGATACATCACACTAAGGCAGTACCCTCATCCTTGCACCAAAAGGTCAAGTTTCCCTATGAGGACAAGGTTATCACCATTCAGGGGGATGACTACAGCTAGCTGAAAAAGCCAAAAGGCCAGCCTCTCTTTTAGGTCAACCCTGAAACTGCCAACCTACCCCTCTCGGGATTTCAATATGACACTGTGCAGTTTATAGAGGGAAAGACTGCAAGCTCTCGAATTCTCTTTGATTTCAGGACGGTGCAAATAAACTGCATAGTGCCTCTGATGCTGAAAATGTCCTATCTGCCAGGAATGATTATGGCAAGATCCGGAAAAACGTACCCCGCACTGCAAGCCTGGGAGTGCCCGGTGAATGAGGGGACCTATGGACTAGGCTACGAACCTACTGACGAAGACCGGGCTGAAAGAGGTAGAAGGAGAGGGAAGGACAGTATACAGATGCGGCCTTACCTTTTGACTCTGAATGGTTACTTCTGCAAACCGGGAGAACCGATTCCTTATCGTGGCTTCCAAGAACCATTCCGCTGCCCGGCTGCTAAGAAAATGCTGCCTGGGTTAGAGATATTTTCGGATGTCTGGGGCAACAAGCCCGAAACCATAACTAAACTGGAGGCGGAAGACTTCATGCAGCCTAGTCTCTTTGACGAGGTTGCGGTTATCACCGGAAGTGACGAGAATCGAGACTTGCTCAACCTAATCAAGCCAAGCGGAGGACCTCTCACCAACTGGTACGCCGAGGAGGATCGCACTGCTGATAGACCCCCTCCCGAGTCAAACCAAGAGTCAAAATCTGTAACAAAGTCCTGTACTAAATTCGAGTCTGACCCCGAGTCTAAAACCGAGTCAGAGTCCAATTCCAGTTCTGAGTCGTCTGTGTCAGATCTAGAGGATCCAGATTTCAAATTTGATGTAACTTTTGAAGACGATTCCGTCATAATCAATAAAGGCTTGCAAATTCTTGACTACCCTGCGTGTCTATCTTTCCAAGCATTTCCAAGCAAAAATA
This sequence comes from Jatropha curcas, assembly GCF_041381405.1. Classification (NCBI taxonomy): domain Eukaryota; kingdom Viridiplantae; phylum Streptophyta; class Magnoliopsida; order Malpighiales; family Euphorbiaceae; genus Jatropha; species Jatropha curcas. The sequence continues at coordinate 19,252,934 of NC_143154.1, forward strand.
ATCAAATAAATGAAATAAAAAATGAAAAGGAAAAAATAATAATTGGCAAAGAAGAAAATGAACATACGTACATTGCATCTGATTATATGAACAGGGATCAGGTCAGTAAATGTTTGAAGAAGTTTGCCGATTGTTTCATGTGGAAGGCAAGTGACATCACGGGAATCGACCCAGCAATAGTGGTGCACAAGATTCCGGTATACCCTGAGGCTAAGCCAGTAAAACAGAAGCTTAGAAGACTGAAGACAGAATGGTCTTTGAAAATCAAGGAGGAAGTTGCCAAGCAACTGGAGAACAAGTTCATAGAACCCATTGCTTACCCGACATGGTTAGCAAACATTGTGCCGGTTCCTAAGAAGGATGGAAAAGTCAGAATGTGTGTGGATTATCGGGATTTGAATAAAGCGTGTCCGAAGGACGACTTCCCTCTGCCGCATATTGATTTGTTGGTGGACTGAATGGCTGGACACGAGATGGTCTCCTTGACTGATCTCGCTGTCGGGTACAACCAAATAATGATGCATTTGCCAGACAAAGAGAAAACGGCATTCATCACAGAGTGGGGAACCTACTGCTACAGGGTCATGCCTTTTGGGCTCAAAAATGCCGGGGCAACCTATCAAAGAATGGCGACAACCATCTTCCATGACATGATTCACAAAGAAGTCGAAGTGTATGTGGACGACATGGTTGTCAAATCAAAAACAGCTGAAGAACATACAACAGTACTTGAGAAGTTCTTCCTTAGACTTCGAAAGTACAACTTAAAGCTCAACCCGGTGAAATGTCTATTCGGAGCTACATCCGGAGTATTTCTGGGGCACATGGTCAGTCAGAAGGGCATAGAGATTAACCCTTCAAAAGCCAAGGCCATTCTGGAAATGCCAGCACCAAGGACGAAAAAAGAAGTTCGGGGTTTCCTGGGAAGGCTACAGTACATCAGCCGGTTCATTAATCAATTGGCCGATACTTGTGGTCCGATCTTCAAATTACTCAGGAAAGGAGTAGCGGTTAAATGGAATGAGGATTGCCAGAAAGCTTTCGACCAAGTCAAGCAGTATCTGCTATCCCCGCCAGTTTTACAGCCACCAAGGCTAGGAAAGCCTTTATTATTATACCTATCAGTGACAGAAGAAGGGATGGGTGCAATGCTAGCTCAACAAGCAGAAGATACAAGAATAGAAAATGCCGTGTATTACCTTAGCAAGAGGATGCTGGAATACGAGCTAAAATACAACAAGATAGAGAAGTTGTGTCTGGCTCTAGTGTGGGCCTGTACAAAGCTGCAGCACTACCTCTCGTCTTACACGACCTATGTCATTTCTGAATCGAACCCCTTGAAATTCCTTATAGAGAGGCCGGTTCTTGACTGCAAGATGGCTAAGTGGGTATCAGTGCTCGCAGCTTATGATTTAAAGTTTGTACAACGGAAGGCAGTAAAAGGTGGAGCCTTGGCTGACCAATTAGCAGAATTACCGGTCGAAGACCAGATGCTGGAGGTAGAATTTCCTGATGAAGACTTGTTAAGCTTGGAAAGTGAAGTCTGGGAGATGTACTTCGATGGAGCTTCAAACTACCATGGAAATGGGGTTGGTGTCGTATTCAAAACTCCTTGTGGAGAGTATGTCCCAATCGCAGTCAAACTAGATTTCGATTGTACCAACAACGAAGCCGAGTATGAAGCTTGCATCAAAGGGTTAGAAGCGGCCCTAGAAAGAGAAATAAAAATCCTTAGGGTTTTCGGAGATTCCAACCTGATAGTCTCTCAAGCGCTAAGGAAATGGAAAATTAAGGAAGAGCGGTTGGTTCCTTACCTACGACGCTTGGACGAATTAGCTCAGCAGTTTGAGGAATTATCCTTTCACTACTTGCCGCGAGCCAAAAATCAGTTTGCCAATGCGCTGGCTTCTTTAGCTTCCATGGTTAATGTAAAGGGAGATCAAATCATTCGACCTCTAACAGTCCGGCTACAGAAGCAACCGGCACATGTCATGCATCTAGTCGATGACAAGCCGTGGTTTTGGGATATACAGAACTATCTTCAGAATGAAGCCTACTCGGAGGGGTCCAAAAAGACTGATCAACGAACATTGAGGCAGTTAGCAGCTGGATATTTCCTTACTGGGGGAGTTCTGTATAAGAGAAGTTGGGATGGCCTGCACCTGAGGTGCGTCGATGAGGAAGAAGCTCGAACCATCATGGATTCCATACATAATGGGGAGTCCGGGCCACACATGCACGGGATAGCTCTGGCTCGAAAAATTACGAACCTAGGTTATTACTGGTCAACCATGAATGTAGATTGCGTGAGGCACGCGCGGAAGTGCCATGAGTGTCAAATTTTTGCCAAGCTGCAAAAGCAGCCTCCGATCAATTTGAATCCCATCGCTTCACCATGGCCTTTCGCAACTTGGGGTATAGACGTGATTGGAAAGATCCATCCCAAGGCTTCCAATGGCCATCAATACATCCTGGTTGCTGTTGATTATTTCACTAAGTGGATTGAGGCAGCCTCCTATTCAGTCTTGAACGCCAAGAAAGTAGCTCAGTTCATTCGTACCAACATCCTTTGTCGGTACGGAACACCCTTCGAGATCATCACAGATAACGGATCTCACTTCAGAGTGAATTTTTGGAGCTACTGAAGCAAAAGAAGATTCAGCACCACAAGTCTTCGCCCTATCGTCCACAAACAAATGGGGCGGTGGAGGCCGCAAATAAGGCTATAAAGGTCATTTTGCAGAAGACAGTTTAGAAGCATAGAGCTTGGCACGAACAATTACCAAATGCCTTGTGGGGATACAGGACTTCAATCAGAACGCCTACTGGGGCAACCCCGTACTCCCTAGTATATGGAATGGAAGCAGTGTTGCCTATTGAGCTAGAAGTTTAGTCGGCAAGGATTATCCGGGAAAGCCAGATCAGCGAAGCAAATTGGGCTGAGAATTATCATTTGCAGCTTTTGGGTATGGATGAAAAACGATTGCGAGCAATCCACCAAACTCAAGTCTATCAAAGAAGAATGGCAAGACATTTTAACAAGAAGGTCAAAGACCGGAGACTGGAAGAAGGTTGTTTGGTTCTGAAAGAGATTAGACAGCCAATCATAGATCCACGCGGGAAGTTTCACCCTCATTGGGTCGGACCCTATGTGTTAAAGAAGATATTGTCAGGCGGAGCCGTTATTTTGATTGATTTGGATGGCTTGGAATTCACTAATCCATGTAATTTAGATCAGTTAAAAAGATATTTTGTGTAATTGTAATCATTGCATAATGTAAGATGAACTACATTAGACCTGATTCTCTTTGGAAAAAAGAAATTATATATCGGAGATATGTAGGCAGCCCTCTTTGGGCACGGTCTAAACATTAATAAAAAAAATCATTTCATAATTTCATTCTTCTTTGCCAAATAAAAAAAAAAAGAAGAAAACAAGAAAAAAAAAGAAAAAAAGAGGAAAACCCGCTAAGTCGAAAACCCGAAAGGGCGGCTTAGGCAAAAGTCGGGGCCCGCTAGGCTGAAAACCCAAAAAGGGCGGCTTAGACAAAAATGGGTAAGCTCGCTAAGTTGAAAACCCGAAAGGGCAACTTAGGCAAAAATTAGAGCTTGAAATAAATAAAGTTGGAAAATGCTTGGAAAGCTAAATGATTTTCTCAATTTAAGCTAAAAAGTCAAATCTCATTCCAATAGCAGCCCAAAGTCAGGCGGAAAGCAAAAGATTCCAAACAAATAATGAAGTCTAAATCCAAGTCCAAAGCAAAAAAAAAAAAAAAAATACATCCAAAGAAAAAATTCAAAAGCCAAATAAAAGTCAAAATAAGAGAAAGATAGTAAAAGCCTATAGGAGTCTAGGTATCCCGTCTCCTCCGTGGGGCAACATCCTCTGAGTCTTCCTTAGCTGCTAAACTCTGTCCAGCCTCACCTGTCAGAGGAGCCAACACAATCTCCTCACCAGTCCCAACCTCATCATCAGTGTTAGCCTGAACCCAACCTTCGAGAACACTCAGCAGTGCAATCCTCCTTGGTCTCTCAATCGGCCAGACAGCAGTAATGAACCAAGCCCGATACTCAGGAGAAGTCTGAACACTGGCAGGATTAGGTAAAGGCCTAATCATACGATGATCTCTAACCCAAGCCCTAAGGACGGCTCGGGTAACGCTCGGGATAATGGTTGAATCAGCTGAAAAGTCATCCATAATCGGAACAGTCTGGTCTATCCCCATTTGCCTCAAAACGCGTAAAGCGCAGTACCAAGTACAGTGTGTGAGGCCTAAAAGGTAAACCCGAGAATGGCGAAAGCTGACCTGGATGAAGCGGGTGATGTTGTACCATGAGATGAACCACAGTATCTCATTGGGACCCAACTCAATTAGCCATGAAGTCCATGAATCAGTAGATGGGTGAGTGATCAAAATCCTCCGCATACGATACTGAGTGGGATTATAGGGCAAGAGAGTAGGAGTAGCAACCACTTGAAGGTGGTCCTTTAACCAGACCTGAGTAATGGATCCTTTCTATTATAAGGGGATAAAGTAAGAAAGAGAAGAAAAGATAAGAAAGATGACAAAAGGAAATACCTGGAGAATGATGGGAGAAACTGTCCAGTCATCAAACCCTAAAGCAGCCCTGTCAAGGCTCCTAATAGTCTCGGCCAGCACAATGCCGCCAATACAACCCATATCCTCCATTTGTCGAACCATGGGACAAAGACGCAAATCCCCAAAGCCTGGGTCCTGGTTAAACAAGAAGCCAGCCAATAAACAGAAAACTAAGGCTCGCATCCTCAGCCTCATCCGGTCTGGATCGTTTGGGCAAGCCTCTGAAAATTCATCAATCAGAGGCAACAGAATTGCCTTCTGGTCATCAACAATCATAGCCCTAGCTTAGGGTCGGCTGAACTGGAACAGGGTTTCAAATGACCTAACATACCCAATTTTTACCTCATGCTTGACCAAAGGGGCATTGGGGTCACACCCTATAATGGCACAAAACTCCTCAAAGAGAGGGCACATTTCATCCATCATCGCCCCAAATCGGAAAACGTGGGTTTCAGGGTCCCAAAGTTTAATACAGGCCCGTAAAAAATCCCAATCAATTACTACACCCCTAAGAGTAACAATAGGAGAAAGACCATACCTCCCCAAATTGATCTTTTCAACTTTGGAGAGACTCCTAGTCCAGTTGTGCATGCTATGGTTGTAGAAGGGATTCATGTCCTTTTAATTATTCTTTTTTTTATTATTATTTATTATTTTCTAAAAAAATAAATAAATAAAATAATGTAATAACAATAAAAAATAATAAAAAAAAAGAAGAAAGGGAGAGAAAAAAAACTGACCAGGTCTTGGTGGCTTAGAAAAGAGAGAAAAAAAAATCAGCAGAAAGCCTCTTAAATAGAGGAGGGACGCGCCCGTAGGCGGCCCAGTCGCCAGCCCGGCGGCCCAGCAGCCTAGGCCCGGCGGCCCAGCCGCCCGAGCCCGGCGGCCCAGCAGCCTAGGCCCGGCGGCCCAGCCGCCCGAGCCGGCGGCCCAGTACGGCGGCCGAGCATGCCGGCCCGTCCCGGCGGCCCAGCCGCCCGAGCCCGGCGGCCTAGTACGGCAGCCGAGCACGGCGGCCCAGCCGCCGGAGCCGGCCACAAAAAAAAAAAAAAAGTTTTGTTCTTGTTTTTTTTTTTTCAGTAAAAAAAAAAGAGAAAATGTTTTGTTTTAGAGTAAAGCAAAAATCTTTTTTCTTCCATATTTCATAATCCATGCATACATATATTTATTTATTTATTTTTAGTACTAATCAAGTGCAGGTACAAATAAAGTTCAGTACAACAAATACAGCCAAGATTCGGTATAGAAAATACAGCAAGCAAGAAAATCTAGCATCTATCAACAACGGGGCCTCCTCCCCCTCTGATCTTCGAAGGCTATCTGGGTCCAGGCCGCAGCTAGTTCTTGCTGCATCCCGAGAAACAGCTCCATCATCTGGTTGACCAACCCGACAGGAACCTAGAAATCATACAAAGAAAAATACAAGTCAATATCTCCTATGAATCCTTTTTTTTGTGAGAGATGTGTCGGGTTTTACCTCGGTGATGTCCTCAGAAGGAAGAACCGTGTGATCCACACCCTCCAGCGAGACCTCTCGGAAGACTGGAGGACTGTTAGGGATGAAGTAAGAAATGCTATATGGAAGGCGTAAACTGGCCAGGTCTGGATGAAGCGGCCCGGTAGCCTCCAAAATAGCCCGGGGAGGCCTGGAAGGACCTGCTAACCGGCTAGGCCCGGCCTGCGATGGCCTCTCAACCGGGGTGGAAGAAGTGGGATCTGTCGTGGGCCTCCTCCTTGGAGTCCTAGTAGAGGGACCCGAAGCCCGAGAAGAACGTGTACCGAGCGGTTGGGAAGGAGCCGACCTCTGGATACTATCAAGCCGAGATCCAATAGGCGGCATCAGAGAGATTACGCAGAACTCATCGTAATCTCCTTCCATGATGAACTCCAAATGAGGGATACCTTCAGTATGAGCAGCAGTGAGCTTCATTTGTTTACCCGCTCGCATATCCTCAGGGGGGGATAAGGGACAGAGCGACAGCCTCTTAGCTGAACGTCCACTCTCTCACCCAAGTAATATCGCCGAATGATGGGGTGTGATAGGACCACTCTCCGTTGAGACAAGGCATCTGACCGCTGGAAGTCAGGATCAGCCTGAATCCAGCTCTGTAAACGGGCAAGCATCAGCCCCACGTCGGCCTATAAAAGATGTAAATATGTTAATAAATCTTTTTTTTTTAACATATCCAAAAATACTAAGCATGTACCTGCTCCAGAGGGCAAGTATCAAAAAAGGCTCTCAGCTCCTTCAGCGACTTATTGTGCTGGACGGGATGAAGGTTTGACTTGTACCATCTCCAAGCCGAAGGCGCCAGCCCTGATCTGGGATCAGTCTGGAGTAACTCTGGGCGAGTGTAAGGAAAGTACTCGAATGCCCAAGTCTGCAGAACAAAAAAAGAGAATCAGTGAGAAAGGAAAATCAAGATAAACAGAAAAAAAACACACGGAAAGGGAGAATGTTCTTTACATTACCTCCCAGAAGTAGAAAGTCCCGGTAAGCTTGCCATGGCCTCGACTCAGGTCACACATATCGTCATACATGCGGCTCAGAATAGCGCCGGCCCAGTCATACTCCTCTAAAAGGGCCAAATTCTCCAAACTCTTCAAGATAGAAGGGTTAAACTTCTCTTTCCTGTTGGACCAAAAGGTCGAAGCAAACAACAGCAACAAAGTGAATCGGGCCACCTGAGTAGCCGTCAACTCTCCCCGCCCGTATCTAGCATAAATGCCCGGGGCCTGAAGGGATAACCAGCGTCTGGAAATGCTCAAAGCAGGGGTAGCAGGGAACCTGGTTCGGCCACCCGAGGCAGGTCTATCCCAATCAGCTCCACCATCCGGTCGGAGGAGATATCAAACCTCCAGTCATCATATAGCTCGATCGGCCGAATCCCGAAAGGGATCCCGGATATCACAGAAAAGTTTGTAGGGGTCATTGTCAACTCGCCCCAAGAGAAGTGGAAAGTGTTGGTGGTATCCCACTACCTTTCAGCCAAAGCACACAATAACTCCTTTTAGTTACTCCGACCCATATCAAAATGCCTCAAATAGCCCAGGTAAGATGGACGGATGATCGCGCCAACCGGGCTGTTTGGATCGAATAGTTCGAGCGGAATTCCAGCCACAGAACTCTCACCCACATCCAATTTAATACGAGAGTCCTAAAAGGTAAGTCAACCTAAGAGTTACTCCTCGGTTCCTTACTAATGGTAATATCTTAGTTCTACCCTAGCATGCATACTAATAAAAAGCAGTAAGCACAGGAAATTTTTTCCCAAAATCACAATTTGGCCTAAGGCCGAAAGTTCACAATTTGGCCTAAGGCCCAAAATTTCACAAATTGGCCTAAGGCCCAAAAAATCACATTTTGGCCTAAGGCCTAAAAATCACAATTCGGCCTAAGGCCCAAATGTTAAACGAATAAAAGTGAAAGGGAACTCACCCCGGCGGCCAGGCTGCCGAAACAGTCCGATTTCGCCTGTAAATAGTGGCCCCGGCACTCCGTTTTCCTCATCCAGTCTGTGTTGACGGACGCTCCTTCTCCCTACGCTCTTTGCGATTCTTTGCTTTCTTGCATTTTTTAATTTTAGTTTTATTTTATTGTTGTGATACTTGGTCACTTAAAACTAAATTAATTAATATTCCCGTAACGAGGAGCTTAACCTGGAGTTAAGAAGTGGCCGTCGATTAAATCAGGTACATGAACTAAACTCTGCCTATTTAATTTTAGCATTTCATACATTCTTCTCTTCTACTCCTAATAATTCTATAACTGCATAAATGCATTCATGACATCTTTAGGCAAATAAACTGCCTCAAATAAATAAGTTTAGGCTAAATACCCGGTTAATTAATAATCGTGGTATTAAAGCCTAAATCCGATAATATTGGCTTAAAATACCTAGTTAATTAATAGCTATAGTATAATCGCCTTTATTTCGAACAAATCTGGCTTAAGTCCAATTAATCAATAATTGTGGCTAAAAAGCTTTGATTCAAACACGTTTTTATTGGCATTAAAATTGCCTACATTACAATCCAGTTAGTCAATTTTTGGCAAACACATTGCCCGTAAAATAGATTAACTACTTTCAGCAACAAATCGCTTAAATCAATCTTTTGGGGCAAAATGCCTTAAATTAATCAACTTATTTTGGCTAAAAGCCTTAAATCAATCATTTTGGCGACAATCGCCTAAATAATCATCTTTTGGCAAACAGATTGCCTAAATCAACCTTCTTTGGCTAAAAGCCTTTAAATTAATCAAACTTTTGGCTAAAAGCTTAAAATCAAGCATTTTGGCGACAATCGCCTAAATCACATAAATCTTTTGGCAACAATTTGCCTAAAGCAAATCTTTTTGGCTAAAAAGCCATTAAAATCAACATTTTTGGCATCAAATGCCTAAAACAATCAATTTTTAGGCAAAATGCCTAAACAAAATGCACAAAGCATACACACACTCATGCATTAAGCATACCCATTCAAAGCCCTTCAAAGAAGGCCTATCGAACTACGTCGACTTTGATCTTCCATTCAAACGGAAGTACGTAGGCACGTTTGGGATTTAACCCCGAGCGGCAAGTCAAAATCACATAAACACTTTCATTGGCCCAATTGCATCATTTACCCTGCAAAGCATTCATTGTTTTGGTTAGTTCATCAGCATGACATAGTCTCGGGATCCACCTCGGGTTCGTAGACCATGCCTTAACATTGGGTTAATTAATCTAGTAACTAGGTTAATTAAAATTAGAGTCACTTAGGGTTTTTTCCTAGTTTACCCTAAAATAATTAAATAAGGTGGCGACTCATACATTCACGTGCATTTCTACCCTTAGTCACACGCATTTCACTATGCATTTGATGTTTTGGGGAGGGGTTCACACGAAGCAAATCGTCAAAGGACGAGCAGTTGTAGAATTTTTAGTTGCTCATCCAGTAGTAGACAGCGAGAAATGGGAGATTGATTTTTCTGATGAACATTTGAACTTGATAGAGAAGAAAGGAAGGAAGCTCTATTTTGATGGGTCAGCTTATGATAAGGGAGCTGGAGTAGGCATTTTGCTAGAATCTCCACAAGGAGAAGTTATCTAGATGTTGAAGAGATTACAGTTTGCAGTTACGAATAATGTGATAGAATACGAAGCTTGCTTATTTGGTTTAGAAGCTCTGCTTATAGTTAAAGCTGAAGAAGTTGAAGTTATTGGTGATTCTAAACTGGTCATTGAGCATGTTGATGGTAATTAGGTAGTTAAGGAAGAGAGGTTGAAACCTTATATTGACAACTTGCACATTGTTATTTAGAACTTCAAATGGTAACTTTCACACACACAAGCAAAGTAAACAATCGAGTAACAGATGCTTTGGCTAATTTAGCATCAACTTGGGAAGAGATTTTGGTTATGCCTAAGAAGCTGTTTATGATGTCTTCGGATAGCTGTGGTATTATGATGTCCTGTAGTGGATGACAAAAGGGTATATCCAAATTCAGCTACGAGAGATAACAGAAGAGCTATACAACGTTGGGCATTACAATTTGCACTTTTAGATGGCCAACTATACAAAAGAATGTCAGACGTGGTATTGTTAAGATGCGTACCAAAGAGAGAAGCTGAAGGGATTATAGAACAGATCCATGCAAGGGTTTGCGGCACCAACATGAATGGAAAAGCGCTAGCTAAGAAAATTCTTAGACAGGGATTCTTTTGGTCAACAATGGAAATGGATTGTATTTCTTTTGTGAAAAGGTGCTTCAAATGTCAAATCCACGGAGACTTGAGTCACATTTTACCTTTAGGATTACATCCTTCTATTTCGCCATGGCCATTTGCAGCTTGGGGAATAGATAACATTGGTAAGATTTCACCATCTGCATCAAATGGAGATGAATTTATAGTGGTTGCGGTGGACTGTTTCTCGAGATGGGTTGAAGCAGAATCTTTCAAAAACATCAGTGCCAGGCAAATGGCCGAATTCATTGAAAAGAACTTGATATGTAGATATGGAATCCCCTATCATACAGTGACAGATAATGGAGTTTAGTTCCAAGGAGCAGTAAAGACTTTATTAGAGAAGCATGGAATTGAACATTATAAATCTTCACCTTACAGACCACAAGCTAATGCGGCAGTGGAAATCGCAAAGAAAAACATCAAAAAGATATTGAGGAAAATAGTAGAAAATCATTGTGATTGGGCAAGTAAACTTCAATATGCTTTATGGGGTTACCGAACCACAGTTAAATCTGTGAATGGTGCAACCCCTTACTCTCTAGTGTATGGAATGGAAGTCGTGCTGCCAATAGAGATAGAAGTGCATTCGTTGCGCATAATGATGGAATATAAGATTCCAGAATGTCAATGGACAGAAAATCATAATCAAGAATTAGCACTCCTTGATGGAAAAAGGCTTAACACCCGATTCATGGATCAATTTTATAAGAGGAGAATAGCTAAGTACTTCAACAAAAGAGTTCATTCGAAGTTACTAAGAGTAGGGGATTTGGTTCTGAAACAGATATGGCCAAACACTCATGACCCAAGGGGAAAGTTCAAGCCTAACTGGAAGGGCCCATTTATGATCAAGAAAATGTTTTCCAAAGGTGCAGTGAAGCTATTAGATATGAAAGCAATGAATTTACCATACCTATTAATTTGGATACGCAGAAGAAATGTTATGTATAGCTTGAAACTTTTACGCGAAGCCCAATTAATAAATTCACCTTTTGTGTTCTTATTAACTTTAAAGCATGTTGTGTTAAGTTTATATTGATATGCAAATTTTGTGGCTTTACTTTGATGTAATAGAATAGCAGGAACTATATCAAAAATTTTCAAGCAAAAAGACATTTCATACATAATAAGTGCATACATTCATATAATTGCACTATCAATAATTGTCTAGTACAATTCATTATAAAGTAGGATATAAATGTCTACATACTGGGTCCTAACAGAAATCTAGACGTCAACAGGTCAACCGACTTTGAATCAACACTGAATCTGGAATAAGCTTGCAGCTAAGAGCGATACAAGTCTGAGGAAGAAGTATTGGCCACATCAGAAATGGGTACAGTCGTGTGACTAGGCAAACTGGAACCAAAGTGAGACAGAAATCACTGTGTAATAAGGCCACCCTCGAACCAAGTGTAATCAGGGACAACCTGATGATGACCGTATTGCCTAACTACTCGGTTGGGATAATAAGCCACCGCTATGGTCAAGCCACACAGGAGCACACCGAGCATGTAAGAAGAAACTGTGACTCGCTCTATGTACCACTAAGGGCAAATCCATCTAACTCCCTCAGAGGTAAGATCATAAAAAATAATAGTCCAGTCTTCCACAATCTCGCCAATCAAACAGGTCTAACAACGGACATAGACTCACAGTTTATAATCAGACATCAAATGGTTTGATGGTGGAGCCATCACCTGTAGCTTCTCAAAAGCCCATAACTGCAAATACATTCAAAAATAATAAAGAAGAAAAAAAAGAAAAAGAAAAAAATAAAAAAAAAGAAAAGAAAAAAGCTCGTTAAGTTAAAAACTCGTAGAGGGCGGCTTAAACTAAGCAGTTCTACCTGTTATAAGATGGGGTTGATTGATTTTAATCTGGAAAACAAGTTCATTGAAGACCATGTTTATCATGTTTTTAGGCATTGGATTGCCATTTTATGAAAAAAATGTGATTTTGGTTTTAGATCCCTGAAAATTGATTTCTTGGCTTTAGATTGTCGGATTTTGGATTAAAAATAGATTTCTTAGCTTTTGATCGCCGGATTAAACGTGGATTTCTTGGCTTTGGATTGCTGGATTTTGGAAAAGGAAGGCTCTTTGGAGCCATTTAGATAAAGAGAATAATATTAAAAAGCTTAGAGCCATAGAAGACTTACCTGAGCCTTTTGGCGAGACTAAATGGGTTGACATGATGGTTGACCGAAGGGCTGATCAGAGGGTTGATCGGCCTTGCTCCTTCTTCTTAGGTAGACATGTGACACCCTAGGCAAATCTCACATTGGCTAAGCACAAGGTGGAAGTGACGCATGTAAGAAAGGACAAGCCTTAGATTAGTAAGAGGCCCTTTGGGCTATTGAGTTGGTTCTAACCCAACAACAAAATCGCATGGGCCTGAGTTGGTTTCGCCTAAAGCAGACAATATCTTGCTAAGCCTAGGCTATTACAGACTTGTTATCAGAGCCAAGCCTTGTCCTTTTGGCTGCGGGTGAGGCAAACCTCAGCAAGGACGCTGAGTCCCTAAAGTGGAGTGAACTATGACACCTTAGGTGAGTCCCACATCAGCTAAGCACTAGTGTAAGTGAAGTACATAAGAATGGGCAATCCTTAGACTAGTAAGAGGCCTTTTGGGGTATTGAGTTAGTTCTAGCCCAAGAACAAAATCGTGCGGGCCTGAGTTGGTTCGGCCCAAAGCAGACAATATCTTACTAGACCTGAGATGCCACAGACGTGGTATTAGAGCCAAGCCTTGTCCCTTTGGCTACTGGTGGGGCAAACCTCAGTGAGGACCCTAAGTCCCTAAGGGGTGTGAACTGTGACACCCTAAGCGAATCCTATATTGGCTAAGCATAAGGTGGAAGTAAAGTGCATAGGAAAGGACAAACCCTAGACTAGTAAGAGGCCTTTTGGGCTATTGAGTTGGTTCTAGCCCAAGAATAAAATCGTACGGGCCTGAGTTAGTTCAGCCCAGAGTAGACAATTTCTTGTTATGCCTGGATTATTACAAGGGCGAGGTTAGGACCATTCCCTTTAGAGCTTTGGCTTGACTTAGATTTCAAAGTAGGAAACTTAACCCAAGTGAGGTTTAGGAGATCGAGGATCTAAAATCGAAGGAGGCTTTTGATTAAGGGGCTTGGTGAGCTAAGAAGGCTTCAAGCCAAAGGTAGGAAAACCTAAAATCTAGGCTAAAGAAAGAGGTTAGGGGGAAAGTGAGTCGAAGGAACACTGCCCCGCTCATTTAAAACACTCAAGAAGAGTGAAGGAGATAAAAAGAGAGCTATAAAGCTAAAGGAATGTTTTAACTAAGGCTTCTAGATTGTACTTTGCAAGGAGCAATTTTTCTAGAGAGAGAACTACATGTGATTATGTGTTTTGGAGATGAAAATAGGCTATATTTATAGGAAAAATGAATTTGGGGGGTTCCTTCGCATCCAATGTGGGATTTCCGTGTTCTGATTGCCTTTCCATAAGTGGTTGATCGTCGATCATGGCCAGTGGATCGCTTATTGATGGTTGACCACACTTGATGACTGGTTAGGGGCGATTGACTTACCATGTCCTGCGATTGACAAGCTTAGGTTGGGCTGTTAGGGCATTTTCTACACTGCATATCTAGTTTGATTTGTATATTTAGTGGCCAAAATCAACTCTAGTTATTGATTATGATATACCATTAGAACTATATGGATGTCTAGTTTCTAACTCAACTTGAGTCACCATAAAATTGTATCCATAGCTTGAGTTATGATCAAAATAGTGGAGACAGTTCATTCTGAGTCCTTTTGATCTACACTGATTTGCAATGCTTTTGTGCTTGAATCATGGCCTATTTCAAATTGGATTTTATTATACCAATACTGTCGGAACGTTCTTTCTATTTAATTTCCAATTGTATAAAGATTGTGCCAATATTCCATCTATAGAAAGAGTTGTGACTAAAAGAGTGGACAAAGGTCACCTTCGATGTCTAGGTTATCATTCGATTATTGACCGATTCGCTATCGGTCTGAACCGCACCTTTTGTAACTGATTTTCCATGATATGAGGGTACTAAAAACTCGTGTTCATAGATTGCACCTTATTTTCGCCGAAATCCCAAACCCCGGAAGGATTCCGAAAAACATCTCTTCATTAATTTATTATTGTTTTGGAAAAAGGTGATAAAAAAAATCTTTTTGGATATGCGATGCCGATAAATCGGTCTTATAAAACATTTTTGAGTCGCCACCCATTTTTTCGGCAATGGGACCGTTTCCAATTTTATTTTATAAAAGTGACTCTGTTTTAAACCCAATTTAAGGCCGAATTATTTAGAGAAACTGGTCAGGCGTACCAAGTACGATTCTAGGTAAGGGAATTAGGTACGTCGGCCCGTTGGAAGCCGACGCCCGGAAAATCGGCATCTTTTAACCTATGATTTCTAATTGATTTTATTTTGGAAAAGCCAAATTATTTAAACCCAACCCGAATGAATCGAACCGAGTTCCTATGTGGAAAATCAATTAATCGTCCCAACTAGATACATTCATTGCATTCATCAAAAATAAATCATCACATCCATCATTCATCCATAATACATATCGAATAAAATTAAAAGACCCGCTCTTGCCTTATGGTTAAAGGCGGGCCACAAACCGAGTTTAATAATATAATTAAAAAGAAGCAATAAATATTAAATCTCAAAATCTCACGATCACAATAAATTAATTGATTCAGTTTGATTAAAACTTAATTTGCCCATTATTAGTCATCTTCCGGATTAAGATTAAAAAAGTCTATTTAGTAACATGAAATTAAAACGAAATAGGGAAACTATTCTGAAATTTAAAGACAGTCGCGTCACGCGGGTGTTCTACGAAGAACAGTCGCGTGGCGCATCTATCATTACTCGTTCTGGAACTTTAGAACAGTCGCGTCACGCGGGTGTTCTACGAAGAACAGTCGCGTGGCGCATCTATCATTACTCGTTCTGGAACTTTAGAACAGTCGCGTCACGCGGGTGTTCTATGAAGAACAGTCACGTGACGGAACTCTTGTTATTGCCCTGGAAATAGGAACAGTTGCGTCACGCAGGTGTTCTATGAAGAACAGTCGCGTGACGGAACTCCTAGCTACGTGATGGAACTGTTCGTGACTTATTAAAATTCTCAGATATTTTGATTATTTATTCAAAACAAAATATTAAATACAAGTATTCAAACAAGATGGAAATTAAATACACGAACAGCCGCATCACGCGGGTAGTCCAGTTCCAGGCTAAGGGCTTTTGGACATGAACAGTCGCGTCACGCAGGTAGTAGCTGCGTGACGCGTCTGCTCTGGTCCGCAACTACCTTTCAAACTACCTTTTTTATGTCTTTTTTTATGTCAAAAGTGATTAAACACAACTCAGAAAAGTCCAACAGCGGGCAAAATTATGTTTTAACAATCACAAATCAACTAAACACTTATGAAAATGAGATTTTTAAGACACAAAACATTATAAATGAAAAAGAAGGGTTAGAATAGTTACCTAGCCCTCAAATTTGAGGATTGCATGTACTGAAATTAGTCCAGAGATGTTGTATCACGATTCTAGAAATGTGGTTATCAAACAAACGTTTTCTTTTCTTTCTTTTCTCTCTTTTTCTCTCTTTATCCTTTTTTTTTAATTTTTCTTTTTATTTCAAAACCAAATGTATATTGGTTTGATCTTCCTCAAGTTTACTCACTTGAGTTCTTGGGGAAGAAAACCCTGGCCGTTTAATTAGAAATTTAGGTTAAAGCCTTAAAATCTTTTGAGCAAAATGAGAGAGAATGTCAAAAAGTCCCATTTCAAGCATAAAATGATGTATTTATATGGTAGGGCAACAGAACAAGCTGCGTCACGCAGGTTATACCCGCGTAACGCAACCGTAAGCTGCGTGACGCAACTTACTTTTCGTACAATTGCTGCGTATCCATACAAACAGTGCAGACCGTTGCACGGGCGCGCGCCAGAGGTGTCAGCCCTGTTAGAGCTGCGTGACGCAACTAAGAGTGCCGTCACGCAGGTAACAGATGCGTGATGCAACCCTAACGCGGGTCAGACTCCTTTGGGCTGGTTTGATTCAACTCTTTGGTTTAAACACTTCTGGTTGATCGTGATTCTTTATCCCTTATCCTCATTATCATCACCGGGTTAGGCGGGGCATAAAATTACGCGTCAACACACCTAATCACAACTGTCAAAAAGGATTTGGCAGGAGTTATGGGGATAAACTAAGTGTTTTTTCCTGTGTAAGAGAGACAGAGATGATGAGTTGATCCTTTCTAGCTGTTGATTGATGTTGATGATCTTATCCTTTTCAGTTGCTATTTTTGGTCTAGCTGATCCATTTCAGGTGTAGCTCCATACCTGATCCATTTCAGCTGTAGCTCCATACCCGGTCCATTTTAGCTGGAGGTATTGTTGCTCGGTTGAATACATAAATTCACCTCTGAATTGTGCAACTTTAACCTTGTGGCATCCTCAACTTTGTGGATGACCTATCATGCACATGAACTTATAAATTTTTTTAATATTGCACACTTTTCGACACTAACATCAATATTTTTTAGGGGTTTTAGCTTTTATATACAAAATATCGACTTGATATGTCCTTAGCATGGCTTTTGAGACAAAAATTTTTCATAGATTTCAACATTTTAATGAGTATTTAATTGATCTAATTTTGCAAGTTGAAGTATTTAATAAAATAAATTTGAAAATTAAAGTGTTTAATAGGTGTATTTTTATAAGTCAAAGTATTTGATGGGTGAAAGTAATGACTATTTAATTGATCTGATTTTGCAAGTTGAAATGTTTAATAAAACAAATTTGAAAATTGAAGTGTTTAATAGGTTTATTTTTATAAGTCGAAGTATTTGATGGGTGAAGGTAAAAGTTGAGGGTGCGACAAGGTTAAAGTAATAAAGTTCAGGGGTAAATTTATGTATTTAGCCATTGTTGCTTTATACTTGATCTATTTCAATTGGAGATATTTCCTGCTCTATGGTTGATCCATTTTAGGTGGAGATGTCGGTTGCTCCATCGCTGATCCTTTTCAGCTGGATATGTCGGCTACTCCATAGTTGATCTATTTTAGTTAGAGATGTTTGTTGCTCTATAGCTTATCCATTTCAGCTGGAGATGTTGGCTAATTGATCTATTTCAACTATAGAGACATTGACATAGTTGATCCATTTTCAGTTGCTGAAGGGAGACTAATGCAATAATCATGAAGTTATATGATCGTATTCAAAATGTTAAAGCACAAGTGTAGAAGATAGATGTCTAAAATTTCAATTCAAAACTTCTAACCTAAGTCAGGCAATTTAAGGACTAATAGTGCATTTGTTTAAGCATTTAATTAATTTTAAATTAATTAAATATAAATAATCATGCATTTAATTAATTCTAAACTAATTTAATTAAGCGTATAATCTAGTTAAGTATTTAATTATTCTAAAATAAAATAATTGAGCATTTAATTAATCAAACCTATACTAACCTAACTAAGCATTTAATTAATCTAAACTAAACAATCTAACTAAGTATTTAATTAATTAGATTTAGACAAACCTAATTAAGCATTTTAGCTAAGCATGCATTCTAATTAAATCCTAATTAAGAGAAAAGTGGGACCTACCTTTTAAAGTGTGCTTTTTCGATGTCTTGAAGGTGGCAGGTGCACATATTTTTGTATTAAAGATTCAGTTTTGAGCTCCAATACGGGTCCAAAGTTCCTTAACTTTGGGAGTTCAAAAGAACTCAAATTAAGAGTTTTTCACTCTTAATCTTGGAGGTTAAGTTTCCTCTTTTGGTCACTTTTTGGAGCAAATACCTTTTTTAGGTTACTAATATTGCTCAATAAAATTGTGAACCAAAATTGTATATGTAGAGTAAAAATGGAGAGGGTATTTATAGGTTGAGATTGGGGGTGAGAGTTGTGTGCAACCAATGTGGGATTGAAGTACTTTGGGTGAAAGCGTGTAAAAAGAGTGTTTTTCAGTCAATTTTTTGACCAGCCGGGCTAACCAGTAGTTAATCATGATCGACTGGTGCTTACCAGCAGTTAGACATGGTCCGTTGGAGCCAATAGACGGTCAAGCTCGGTTGATCGCCGGTCAGACCCTGGTTGGTCAACAAGTCTCATTTAGTTCAACCTCTTGATTTGGATGGTTCAAGATACAGTTCAACTTTGATTTTAACTTGTAATATACCATTGGAATACTCTTTATGTCTAATTTCTAATTCAAATTGAATCACCCAAAAACTCGATCTGTAGCTCAATCAAAATAGTGGAGATAGGTCACCTTTTGTGCTTTTTTTATGTGCAGTGAATTTTTGCTCATGGTTTGGGGTCCATTTCGACTTTGATTTTGGCTATAAGAAATACACCATTAGAAATCTTTTATGTTTATTTTTCAATAGCATTAATTTTGTGCCAAAATTATTTCTATGGGAAAATTTATAGACAATGATGTTTAACTTCATTATTTTGGGTTTAGATTCTTCTTTTAGCATAAACATGCTTAATCATGCTCCAATTTCTTCTTTTACTTGTTTTGATTTTGATTTTCTCATATATAGAGGGTGGAGAGCCTTCTACCAAAGACAAAGGCAAGACTAAAGCTTAAGGAGCTTTAATTTAAGCTTGTTAAGTTTGTTTTTAAGGTTAGTGCTTATAAACACACTTACCTTGTTTCATTTTTGATTTTGTGAGTTATGCTACTTTGTGAAAATTTGGGAATTTTGTATGAAATGATTTGATTGGTGAACCTTGGTTGTATCAATGTGTTCTTAGGTGATTTCTAAGCATAATTACATGTTTAATTAAAGAGGAAAAACATTTCCTTCTTCTTCTTCCAAGAGAGGCCAAACCTACTAAGGAAAAGGGCCTTGAGTTTTTCTTGTTTTCTTTGTTGGTTTATGCTCTTATAATGATGTTTGATGAGTATTTAGTATGTGGTAGGAATCTCTACCTTGAATCTTTTGTCTTTCGTATTATTTTTGATGACTTAAGTAAGCTAAAATTTGGGAAAATGTGGAATTGGTTTAAATAATGCATGGTGAGGGTTTAAATGGATACTTGAGTGCTTAAGAATTATGTTAACATGCTTGAATGAAGGAGGAAACTTCCTCCCCTTGGTTTTCATGAAGAGGTCGAACCACCCTAGGTTGGTGAGGCTTACATTTATTTATTTATTTATGTAATGTTGGACCTTCCATATAATGTTATATATATATAGATTTCATAAGTGTGATACAGGTGATAGTTTTCCTATTTTCTAAGGTTTATGAGAAATGGGTGTTTTTAAGTATATGTGCTTGAATTTGTATAAGGAAAATATGATTTAATTGATAAGATTTTATTCATAATAAATCTTAATAAGACTGTAAGAAAAGTTTTAAAAGAAATGAGTTTAATAGAAATTTTCCTATGATAAGTAATTGTACCTAAGTATGGAATTTTCATAAATTACTTAAGTTTAAATTAAGTTTCCATTATGATTTCAAGAAGATTAAAGAAAAACAATTTTTATGAGAAATGTTATGACTTAGGAAATAAAACAAGGATTTTGGGCTCTAATATACTTGGTGTGATTTGTTGCATGATTTGATTATTATGTAAGATGAATATGCTCGGCATTTGATGCCATTATGATAAGAAGCTATGATCACATGCTAGGCACGTGGGTATCTTATGTTAGGGTGGACGCGCTCTATATGTTATGATAAGTTGGCACATAAGGCCATTATGAATAAGCTATGAAAACTTACCTGCTTCTTTTTCTCCTAAGTGTATGCGAGTCCCTTGTAAAATATTTTTTTAAAGGAAATCTTAAATAAATGAGATTGCATTATTTTAGTAACTCTTAGTTTAGAATAAATTATTTATGTTATCAAATGAATTTCCAAAGTTTGATGTGTTGGTGCATACTTTTAGAATAATAACATGTTTATTTGTGGATAAATGTTTAAGTAAAGGATATATGGTGTAAAAGAACTAAATTACTGATGTTATTAAGTGTAACTTTATTTGATATTACTTATGCTATAAATGATAATGTATGTTGAAATTTCATGATTTTTTGATTGTAAATGATTTTATGAAATTTGTGTTTTAAGTATGTTGTCATCACAACATTGGTATGTCTGTGATTTATGAGTACTACTGAGTTTCATACTCAGCGCGTTGATTTTATCACGTGTATGTTGGAGACTGTCTTTGCTACTTAAAGACCTGAAGAGTCTTTGCTACTTAAAGACCTGAAGAGTAGCATCAGAGCTGAAGAGATTCTTTTGGTAGTTGATTTAGTTTTGGTAGTTGATTTAGTGTCTTACGTAAATAAGAATTATGGCATGTATAAGTATTATATTTTTGGAGACTATGTTATTTGATTTATGACTTAAGCGTGTTATTATAAATTATTTTGGTGTATATATTTTGAGATAAGCATAAGACATATTTTATGATTTGATATTAAATATTTTTATGATAGTTGGTATTATTAGATCATTAGGACCTGATATATATACATTTAATGAATGCATTCAATTAATGAATACTAAAATGCTAAGAGGAATTATATAGTTAAGAAGTTATAGAAGTATAGTTGTGTTGCATTGATAATTTGGAGTAATGGGAGTTTGGAGTTGAATTTGGGAGTGTTTTTGTATTCACATTTTTGGTGAGCAAAGTTTTTAAGGGAAACTCTTGCAGTTTTGCTGTAGGATCTCCTTAAATTATTTTCATAAAATAAATATAAATGTTTTAACAACAAAATATCACTTGCTAAAATTGTGAATACTTTACCTCTTCTAATTCATAAACCGATTATATAATGTATATGTAGGTTAGGGCGGTGTCTCCGGCACCGAATGTGGCATTTGCAGTCGGGTCCTTCGGGACTGGGCTGTGGGTGTTACAGAGCAGGCTCCCCATTAGACCAAGGTTGGTGTTGAGATCGGGGTACACTCTCCTAGCTAAGTCAATGTCTCAGCCAAAAGAAGAGGAAAAGGAGTTGGCCGTTGCACCATCTGTTCTACCATGGGCACTAGCCGAATGCTACCATAGCCATCAATGCCGCTCAGTAATAAATATTGGCTCACAATGCAAAAGCAAACAAGCGGGCCCCAATACGGACTAGAATGATCCATCCTCAGTGCACGTTCAAGCAGTGGCTGTAATGGCAAGATATCAAGCCTAAGCTCATAAGAGGGTATCTCATATGTCGAAAACCTGAAAAAATGAAGAATCAATGAAGCTAGGTCAATGTCTAGCTGAGGCACTGCAGGAATTTCCTCAGTCACGGGTATTTTGTCAGAAATGATGCTAAACTCCTCAAATAAAGGGCAAATCTCGAAATCGTTGTGCCAGAATAAGTTGTTTGAATGGTCAAAATGTTTTATAAGCCATTGAAGCTGAATGTTCTGGAGATTCCTCAAACCATCTATGTAACGCCCCAAAATTTTCGAATATTAAAATAATATTATTTTATCGGGTCATGAATGGTGCTACAGAAAGGGGGATAATATTTTATTTAGATCCGAGGAAGATATTGAGTATGCTTAACTATGAATGGGTAGTGATTTACCAGTCTATGAATAGTACCACCAGTCTGTGAATAGTACTACCGGTCCGGGAGTCGGTATTATTTTGGTCCGGAAAAATTACTATATATGTTTTATATTTTCTTTAATATTTTTGGAGTATGTATGCATGATTTTTATGAGTAGAAAGTAAGTAATGAATATTTTTGGAGAATTTAGATAATTAGTGAATAGTGAATTATGATGCTTTATTAATTAAGGAAATTTGGGGAATAATTTTTATGGAGTAATTTGAGAAATTTGTGGAGATAAATAATATTGTGAAGGAATTGAATTGGAGAATATTTTTAGCCATTAGATGAGCTTAATCTTAGCCATCCAAATTGGGGAAAAGACCAAAATACCCTTTGATCACTTTATAAGGTCAACTTCAATTATTGAGCAACCACTTTTTCTCTTCTTCTTCTTCTCTTCAACGCCACTTCCTCATCTTCTTCTCTTCTTTGTTTTTCTTCACTTCTTACTTGTTAAATCCACCAAATTAAACCCACCCAACTTGATTTAAGTAATTAATCTTAGAGAATTAAGTTGAGAAGTGATTTGTGGTGATTAGTTTCAAGAAATTTGGAGATTCTCTACTTAAGCCAAAGGTTGGGGAAATCTCTACCATGGAGTAAAGGCAAAGTTAGAGCTTAGAAAGCTTTAATTTAAGCTTGCTAAAGCTTATTTTTAAGGTTAGTGTTCATAAACACACTTACCTTACTTGAATTTTTGATTTTGTGCATTTATGCTATCATACATGTGTTTTGGGATTTTGTATGAAATGATTGATTTGTTGAACTTTGGTTGCAATAACATGCTCTTGGGTGATGTTTGATGAGTATTTAGTATGTGGTAGAAATCTCTACCTTGTATCTTTGTTGTTCATGTTTTTTTTCATGGTTAAAGTAAGCTGAATTTTGGAAAAAGTGTTATTGGGTGAGATTAAGGACTAGTGTTTGACCATTTCTATTCTCCATTTGTGTCTAAGTCCTTCATGAAAGTTGTAGGTCTACTTCTTAGCTTTCCAACCCATCCTCTTGTGTCCAATTTGGAGATACATAGCTCAACTTATGGCTGAAATACCTAAACTGACTCTGTTATGTCGGGCCACATGCATCACTGAATTGAGTGCCCATTTTGACCACTATAATGACAAGATTTGGTTCTGAGGTCTTCATGAAAGTTGTTTCCCTGTGTCTTGATACTTCCATGGTTCTGGATTGGTTCAATTTGAGTGTTTGGTTAAGTGGGAATTCAATAAACATTGGACTTAGCTCTGCTGAATAGGGTCTAGACTGTTGGTCTGTGTTCCTAGCTTCTGTTTACCACCTTATGCATTGATCTGGGCTGTGGTCCCTTAATAACATTTGTATCATTTTATCTTAGCTTTCTAATGAATCTAATTTCATTCAATTTGGAGACCTATAACTAAAGTTATGTCTTAAAAACACAGCAAAGGTCAAGGATATTTTAATGCTGGAAATTTCCTATGCCTTGACTCATAGGTTTATTTGGATAAATGTATGTATGAATCATTTGTGATGAGGTTCTCTTGATTATTTGTATGTTTGAGGATTGATTTGACAAAAATAAGATATAAGGTTGAAAAGTGGTATTGTGGATATATTTAAATGGATATAAATGGGAAAAATTGTTGGAAATTTTGGGATAAAGTGTGGAATTAGTTTAGATAATGCATGATGATGATAGAAATGGATACCTTGGTGCATAAGAGTTATGTTAGTATGCTTGGTTGGAGAAGGAAATTCCTCCCCTTGGTTTTCATTAAGAGGCCAAACCACTCTAGTGTGGTAAGGCTTACTTAATTATTTTTTTTGTGTGGTATAAGTATGACATAAGTATGATTATTTTGATAACTTTCATATATTTAGAGTTTTAAAAAAAAATGGGTATTTAAGGTGTATGTGCTTTGAATTTTGAATAAGGAAAGTATGATAAATTTCATTATGATGTTAAGAAAGTTTTAAAAGAAAAGGAATTGATGAGGAATTTTCCTATATTAAGTATATATATATATATATATATATATATATATATATATATATATATATATATATATATATATATATATATATATATATATATATATATATTTGAAATATTTCCTTTGAAGAATGTGGAAATTTTTGTAAGTTGTAAGTTGAGAAATTTGAAATGATGGGTATTAAGTAATGAAGAGTTTTTTATTAAGAATTATTGCTTTTGTGAAAGAATGATTTTGATTTGGGCTCTACTATGCATGATTGAAACATGGTATGATGAGATTGATTTTGTTATGTGAAGCTATGATCATATGCTAGGGTTATCAGCCCTTATAAATAGGCGGACGCGCTTATTTGTGTGATGGGGGTGGTGCTTTCATAGGCCACGGTGGTTCTTTCATAGGCCACGATTGTGTGATGGGGGTGGTGCTTTTATAGGCCACGGTGGTGCTTTAGGCCACGATTGTGTGATGGGGGTGGTGCTTTCATAGGCCAGGGTGGTGCTTTCATAGGCCACGGTGGTGCTTTCATAGGCCACGATCAAATCTGCTTATGTTCATTCTGTATTAGTACGAGCTTTAACTAAAGAATTAACATATTTGTATTTATAATCGTCTTATTACTTTTAAAGTATTTGAATTAAACGAATGAGATCATATTATTTTAGTAAACCTTACTTTGGAAATTAATGATTATGTTATGAAATGAATTTTCAAAGCATGATATTCCGGTACATGGTTTTAAACATAAATAGTATATGTATTGGTATAACAAATGTGCACGTAATGAATTTATGAGTTGAAAGAATTAAATTCTTTATGTTATTAATTAATAGTTTATTTGATATTTCTTTTGCTATAAATGTACATTTATGTTGAAATTTAATGATTTTATGTCATTTGTATTTTAAGTTGTCATCACAACTTTAGTAAGTATGTGAATTATGAGCACCACTGAGTTTTATACTCAGCGCGTTGATTTTTATCACGCGCAGGTTAAAGACTGTGGTTGCTGCTTGAAGACTAGAAGAGTAGCATCAGGGCAGAAGTGACTATTGTGGTAGTAGTAGATTGAGATTTATGTACTTAAGAACTATGGCATGTATAAGTATTATATTTTCAGAGATTGTATTATTTGAATTATAACTTAAGCATGTAATTAACAATTAAATTGGTGTCTATATTCGGAGATATGCATAAGATTTATTAAATGATTGAATATAAAATATTTCAAGAGAGTTGGTATGATTAGTTTATTAAGACTTGATATATATACTGAATGCAATTAATTGATGAATATTAAACTGCTATTGAGGATTTATATAATTATGAAAATATAGAAGTGTTGTTGTGTTATGATGATTATGTGGAGATGTTGGGAGTTTGGAGTTTAATTGGGAGTGTTTTGTATTCACATGTTTGGCGAGCTCAGTTTTTAAAAGGGAAATTCTTACAGTATTTATGTAGGATTTTTCCCAATCTATTTTTCAAAAAAAAAAAAAAGAGATGAAAATGAAATGAAATGATTATCTATAAAAAAAAAAATTACTCGCTACACTTGTGAATACTCAATTACTTCTAATTCATAATCTTATTCAATGATTTGTATGTTAAGTTAAGACGGTGTCTCCGGCACCGAATGTGGCATCCGTCGTCAGGTCTCACGGGACTCGGCGGAGGGTGTTACAATCTATCTCCAAAGGTGATAGCATATCCCATTCCTCTTGGGTAAGTCTATGGAACAATGAACCGAACATGGGAACAAGAGTCCGATCCATGAGAAATTAATGAAGAAATAAGAGTTTTTGGAAGTGTTATATGGGTTATTATTGTGTTTTGTAGAGGAAATAAGCTTTTAAGGTCGTAGTGTACCTTTGTGATCCTTTTTATAGGCGAAATAAAGGACATTTTGACAGCTGTCAATAGCTGCACTAATAATGGTGTATGCCACCCAAAAGATAAGATTTTAGTAGTGGCTCACACCACTACGTGTGGCACCAGCCACAGTTCATATGGCGCATGCCACTTCTCTACAAATTTCAGTAAATTGCCTAGTTTACACTACATTCATTTCTCAGACACTCAGAAAGGTCCGGAATCATTCATAAAATGTTCATGCAACATATAGGAGTACATAAGAATTCAGAAAAAGCTCTTTGAATTAATAAAGTTGTAAACATCCACAATCATTCGAAAGTTCCTACAAATATATGTCTCATCCAAGAAGAGAAAAGAAACGAAAGCTAAGCCACTCTATGATATATATGAAGTCGCCCCCTCTAAGTCTTCGACTTCACTCTCTTCTTTAACTTCAGCCACTCCACAACTGCGTCTAGTGTCGCATCCAGCTCTACCGCCACGAATGTCTTACCCCCGATCTTATGGCGTACCGCCAACTCTCTGCATCTGTGAACCCCTACCCCAAATGTCATAGGCATGTGAATGCATATGATTAAGGACCGAAATGCACGTGAATGTATGAGTCACCACCTTGTTTAATTATTTTAGGGTAAACTAGGAAAAACCCTGAGTGACTCCAATTTTAATCAACCTAGTTACTAGATTAATTATCCCAATGTTTAAGGCATGGTCTGCGAACCCGAGGTGGATCCCGAGACTATGTCATGCTGATAAACTAACCGATGAATGAATGCTTTGCAAAGTGAATGATGGATTAATGAAATGTTTAAGTGATTTCGACTTGCCGCTCGGGGTTAAATCCCTAACGTGCCTACGTACTTCCGTTTGAATGGAAGATCAAAGTCAACGTAGTTCGATAGGCCTTCTTTGAAGGGCTTTGAAGGTGTATGGTTAATGCATGAGTGTGTGTATGCTTTGTGCATGTTTGTTTAGGCATTTTGCCAAAGGATCGATTGATTCGATTAGGCGTTCGTCGCCAAAAATGTTGGATTTAAGGCATTGGTGCCAAAAACGGTTGTCGGGCGATTTGTCGCCAAAATCGGTGTTTGGGCTTATTATTGCCGAAAATGATTTTTTCGGGCGATTTGTCGCCAATATGTTTTAAGGCTTTTAGCCAAAATAGTTTATTTAGGCGATTTTATCGCCGAAAGTTGTTGATTTTAAGGCCTTGAGCCAAAATTGATTGATTTTAAGGCTTCGAGCCGAAATTGATTGATTTTAAGGCTTTTAGCCAAAAAGTGTTGATTTAAGCAATTCGTTTGCTAAAATGTGTAATTTAGGCGATTGTCGCCCAAATGGTTGATTTTAGGGCCTTTGGCCGAAATGTGTCGATTTAGGCAACCTGTTTGCCAAAAGTGTTGATTGGGCGATTGTCGCCAGAATTGAAGCCTTTGGCCAAAAGATTGATTAATTTAAGGCATTTTGCCAAAAAGTTCGATTTAAGCGATTCGTCGCTAGACAGTGGTTAATCTAATTTATAGGCAATTTGTTTACCAAAATTGATTAAACCGTAGGCAATTTGTTGCCAAAATGTGATTGATTAAACTGTAGGCAATTTGTTGCCAAAACGCGATTGATTAAGGCTTTTAGCCACAATTATAGATTAATTGGACTTTTAGCCAGATTTGTTCGAAATAAGGCGATTGAACCGTAGTTATTAATTAACTAGATTCTTTTAGCCAATATTGTCGGATTTAAGCTTTAACACCACGATTATTGATTAACCAGGCATTTAAACTTAATCGTGTTTAATTAAGACAGTTTATTTGTCTAAATGATGACGTGAATGCATTTATGCAGTTGTAGAATTATTAAGAGTAGAAGAGAAATATGCATGAAGTGCTAAAATTAAATGAGCAGAGTTTCGTTTGTGTACCTGATTTTATCGACGGCCGCTTCTTAGCTCCAGATTAAGCTCCTCGTTTAGGAAATATTAATTAATTTTAATTTGTTGAATTTTAGTGGGCAAATATCACAATAAAAATGCAATAAAAATTAAATTAAATGCAAAAAGCGGTAAAGAAATCGCAAGGAGCGTGGGAGGGAGGAAGATCGTCCGTCAACACAGACAGGGGTGTCAAAAATGAAGGGGGAGAGGCCATTTTATAGGCCAAAACGGGTCGTGCCGCCAGCGGTCCGGCGGCAGGTGCCGCGGTGCCGGCGGCAGGTGCCGCCGGCGCCGGTGGCAGGTGCCACGGTGGTCGGAGCCACCGTGCTCGGCCGCGGTTACTTGGGCTTTTTCACTCCGGAGGAGTTTTCGGGAGTTTCGGGTCTCTGAAAAATATTCCGGAACCTGTTCCGTGATCGTTGCGACATTCCGGACATTTTAAGTACCATATTGGCATACTTCGAGTAAATGTCCAAAATGGCCTTCGGTCCGGTCAGACAGTTTGCACAGTTACTGTAGCAAAGTCAAAACAAATGGCACGGTACTGTAGCAGGCGTGCTTTCCTCCATTTAAAGAGTTTCACATACCATGTTATTCCCCTGAGCCTCAAAATTTGAGTATTCACAGTTGCCCCCCACTGGCTATCACAAAAATGATTTATGAGAGCCAGTGGCTTTCTGAAGGAGCAAATTTTTGGGGATGGGCAGAGGGGGAAACCCCGCCGTTGGTTTTTTTTTTTTTTTTTGTCTAAACTCCTGTACTAAACTTTGACTATGTTTCTCACTGTACTTCTGTACTGAATTTTATTTGTACCTGCACTTGGTTAGTACTGAAAATATGTATGCATGTTTATTGTATTTGAAATAAAATGGGACTTCATCATTTCAGCTTATGGGCAAATTTTTTTTTTTTTTTTTATTTGTGGCCCCCACCGTTGGCGGCTGCTGCCGCCATCATTCGGCAGTAATTCGGCGGCTGCTGCCGCCCTCATTCGGTGCATTTTCTCTATAAAAACTGGTTCTTTGTTTTGGTTTTTCACTCATTCTTTTTCTTCTCTCTTCTTCTGTTTTTTTTTTTTTTCAAAGAATGAATCCTTCTTTTAATCACAGCATGCACAACTGGACTAGGAGTCTCTCCAAAGTCGAAAAGATCAACTTGGGGAGGTACGGTCTCTCTCCTATCATTACCCTTAGGGGTGTAGTAGTTGACTGGAACTTTTTATGGGCCTGCATCAGACTCTGGGACCCTGAGGCCCACGTTTTTCGGTTCGGGGCCATGATGGAGGAGATGTGCCCTCTTTTTGAGGAATTCTGTGCTATCATAGGGTGTGACCCTAATGCCCCTTTGGTCAAGCATGAGGTCAAAATCGGGTATGTTCGGTCGTTTGAAATTTGTTTCAGTTCAGCCGACCACAAGCTAAGGCCATGATAGTTGGTGATCAGAAAGCAATTTTGCTGCCCCTGATTGATGAGTTTTCAGAGGTCCATTCAGACAACCCTGATCAGATGAGGCTGAGAATGCAGGCCTTGGTTATCTGTTTATTAGCTGGTTTCTTGTTCAACAAGGACCCAGGCTTCGGGGATTTGCAACTCTGTCCCATGGTTCGGCAGATGGAGGATATGGGTTGCATTGGTGGCATTGTGCTGGCAGAAACTATCAGAAGTCTTGACAAAGCTGCTTTAGGCTTCGAGGACTGGACGGTTTCCCCGATCATTCTCCAGGTACTTCTCCTTTTCCCCACCTTTTTTTTTTTTTTTTTTTTTTGGTCTGTCCCTTTGTAACAGAAAGGATCTATTACTCAAGTTTGGTTAAAGGATCACCTCCAAGTGGTTGCTGTTCCTACTTTACTGCCTTATAACCCTGTCCAGTATCGCATGCGGAGGATCTTGATCACACATCCGTCCGCTGATGCATGGACCTCATGGCTAATTGAATTGGGTCCAAATGAAGTGCTGTGGTTCGTACCCTGGTATGGCCTTACCCGCTTTATCCAGGTTAGCTCTCGCCATACTCAGGTTTACCTTCTAGGCCTTACCCATTGTACTTGGTACTGTGCTTCGCGCGTTATGAGGCAGATGGGAATAGATCAGACTGTACCGATCGTGGATGACTCATTATCTGATTCAACCATTACTCTGGGAGTTACCCGTGCTGTCCTTAGAGCTTGGGTTAGAGACCATCGGGTCTGGTTCATGACCGTTGTCTGGCCAGTTGAAAAGCTAAGGAGGAACGCATTGCTGAGTGCACTCGAGGGTTGGACTCAGGCTGACGCTGGTGATGGGATTAGGACTGATGAGGAGATCATGTTGGCTCCTCGGACAGACGAGGCTGGAGGGAGTTCAGCAACTGGGGATGACTTGGAGGACGTTGCCCCACGGAGGCGACGGGGTACCTAGACTCTGATAGGCTTTTAGACTTTTGGTGTTTTGGCTTTGTTTTAACTCTTTTGACTTTTTGTTGGGGACTTTGGCTTTGGATTTTGGGTATTATTTGGAATTTTGGCTTTAGATTTTTGGATGTATGTCCTTTTGGACTTGGACTTCATTATTTATTTTTCTTGGTTTCTTTGGCTTTCTGCTTAACTTTGAATTGTTTGACTTTATTGCTTTTAATTGGGCACGCCATTTGTCTTTTAAGCTTTCCAAGCATTTTCCAACTTCATTTATTCAAGCTCTGATTTTTGCCTAAGCCGCCCTCTCGGGTTTTCAACTTAGCGAGCTACCCATTTTTGCCTAAGCCGCCCTTTTCGGGTTTTCAACTTAGCGGGCCCCGATTTTTGCCTAAGCCTCCCTTTTCGGGTTTTCGACTTAGCGGGTTTTTCTCTTCTTTTTTTTTATTTTATTTTTATCCCTTTTTTTTATTGTTGGCAAGGAAGAAAGAATTATGGAATGATTTTCATTAATGTTTAGACCGTACCCAATGAGGGTTGCCTACATATCTCCGATACATAATTTCTTTTTTCCAAAGAGAATCAGGTCTAGTGTAGTTCATTTTACATTATGCAATGCTTATTACTCAAAATATCTCTTTAACTGATCTAAATTACACGGATTCGTGAATTCCAAACCATCCAAATCAGTCAAGATGACGGCTCCGCCGGACAATATTTTCTTCAACACATAGGGTCCAGCCCAATGAGGACGAAACTTCCCACGTGGGTCTATGATTGGCTGTCTAATCTCCTTCAGGACCAAACAACCTTCTTCCAGTTTTCGGTCTTTGACCTTCTTATTAAAATGTCATGCCATTCTTCTCTGGTAGACTTGAGTTTGGTGGATTGCTTGCAGTCACCTTTCATCCATACCCAAGAGTTGCAAGTGATAATTCTTAGCCCAGTCTGCTTCGCTGATCTGGCTTTCCTGGATAATTCTTGCCGACTGAACTTCCAGCTCAATAGGCAACACTGCTTCCATGCCATATATCAAAGAATACGGAGTTGCTCCGGTGGGCGTTCTAATTGAAGTCCTATATCCCCATAAGGCATTCGGTAACTGTTCGTGCCAAGCTTTGTGCTTTTTAATCGTCTTCTGCAAAATGACTTTTATAGCCTTATTTGCAGCTTCTACAGCCCCGTTTGTTTGTGGACGATAGGGTGAGGACTTATGATGTCGGATTCTTGTTTCTTTCAACAAATTAGAAAATTCACTCTGAAAGTGAGACCCATTATCCGTGATGATCTCGAATGGTGTTCCGTACCGACAAAGGATGTTTGTACGGACAAACTGTGCTGCCTTCTTGGCATTTAGAACTGAATAAGAGGCTGCCTCGATCCACTTAGTGAAATAATCTACAGCAACCAGGATGAATTGATGGCCGTTAGAGGCCTTCGGGTGGATTTTTTCCGATCACGTCTATGCCCCAAGTCGCGAAAGGCCATGGTGAAGCAATAGGATTCAAATTGACCGGAGGCTGTCTTTGCAGCTTAGCAAAAATTTGACATTCGTGACACTTCTGCGCGTGCCTCACGCAATCTGCATTCATGGTTGACCAGTAATAACCCAGGTTCATGATTTTCCGAGCCAAAGCTATCCCGTGCATGTGTGGACCAGACTCCCCATTATGTAGGGAATCCATGATGGTTTGAGCTTCTCCCTCATCAACGCATCTTAGGTGCAGGCCGCTCCAACTTCTCTTGTACAGAATTCCTCCGGTAAGGAAATATCCGGATGCTAACTGTCTTAATGTCCGTTGATCAGTCTTGGTGGATCCCTCCGGGTAGGTTTCATTTTGGAGATAATTCTGTATATCCCAGTACCAAGGTTTGTCATCGACCAAATTCATGATATGTGCTGGCTGTTTCTGTAGCCGCACTGTCAGAGGTCAGATGACTCGGTCTCCTTCTACATTGACCATGGAGGCTAAAGTAGCCAGAGCATCTGCGAACTGATTTTTGGCTCGCGGCAAGTAGTGGAAGGATAAATCCTCAAACTGTTGAGCCAATTCGTCCAAGCGTTGTAGGTAAGGAACCAAACGCTCTTCTTTAATTTTCCATTTCCTTAAAGCTTGGGAGACTATTAAGTTAGAATCTCCGAAAACCTTGAGGACTTTTATCTCTTTTTCTAGGGCTGCTTCTAACCCCTTTATGCAAGCTTCATACTCGGCTTCATTGTTGGTGCAGTCAAAATCTAATTTGACAGCGATTGGAATGTATTCTCCACAAGGAGTTTTGAATACGACTCCAACCCCATTTCCATGGTAGTTCGAAGCTCCATCAAAGTACATTTCCCAGATTTCACTTTCCAAGTTCACCAAGTCTTCATCAGGAAATTCTACCTCCGGCATTTGGTCTTCGACCGGTAATTCTGCTAGTTGATCAGCCAAGGCTCCGCCTTTCACCGCCTTTCGTTGTACAAATTTTAAATCATAAGCTGCGAGCACCGACACCCACTTAGCCATTTTACAGTCAAGAACCGGCCTCTCCATAAGGAATTTCAAGGGGTTCGATTCAGAAATGACGTAGGTGGTGTAGGACGAGAGGTAGTGCTGCAGCTTTGTACAGGCCCATACCAGAGCCAAACACAACTTCTCTATCTTATTGTATTTTAGCTCATATTCTAGCATCCTCTTGCTAAGGTAATACACGGCATTTTCTACCCTTGTATCTTCTGCTTGTTGAGCTAGCATTGCACCCATCGCTTCTTCTGTCACTGATAGGTACAACAGCAAAGGCTTTCCTAGCCCTGGTGGCTGTAAAACTGGCGGGGATAACAGATATTGCTTGACTTGGTCGAAAGCTTTCTGACAATCCTCATTCCATTTTACGGCTACTCTGTTTCTGAGTAATTTGAAGATCGGACCACAAGTATCAGCCAATTGATTGATGAACCGGCTGATGTACTGTAACCTTCCTAAGAAACCCCGAACTTCCTTTCCCGTCCTCGGTGCTGGTATTTCCATAACGGCTTTGGCTTTTGAAGGATCAATTTCTATGCCCTTCCGACTGACCATATGCCCCAGAAATACTCCGGATGTAGCTCCAAACAGACATTTTGCCGGGTTGAGTTTTAAATTGTACTTTCGAAGTCTAAGGAAGAACTTCTCAAGCGCTGTTGTATGTTCTTCGGCTGTTTTTGACTTAACAACCATATCGTCCACGTACACTTCTACTTCTTCGTGAATCATGTCATGGAAGATGGTCGTCGCCATTCTTTGATAGGTTGCCTCGGCATTTTTGAGCCCAAAAGGCATGACCTTGTAGCAGTAGGTTCCCCACTCCGTGATGAATGCCGTTTTCTCTTTGTCTGGCACATGCATCATTATCTGGTTGTACCCGACAGCAAGATCGGTCAAGGAGACCATCTCGTGTCCCGCCATTCGGTCTACCAACAAGTCAATATGCAGCAGGGGGAAGTCGTCCTTCGGACATG
Organism: Jatropha curcas; assembly: GCF_041381405.1. Classification (NCBI taxonomy): domain Eukaryota; kingdom Viridiplantae; phylum Streptophyta; class Magnoliopsida; order Malpighiales; family Euphorbiaceae; genus Jatropha; species Jatropha curcas. The sequence goes on from NC_143154.1 coordinate 19,286,545, forward strand.
CTTTATTCAAATCCCGATAGTCCACACACATTCTGACTTTGCCATCTTTCTTCGGCACTGGCACAATATTTGCTAACCATGTCGGGTAGGCAATGGGTTCTATGAACTTATTCTCCAGTTGCTTGGCTACCTCCTCCTTGATTTTCAAGGACCATTCTGTTTTAAGCCTTCTTAGCTTCTGTTTCACTGGCTTAGCCTCAGGGTACACTGGAATCTTATGCACCACTATTGCTGGGTCAATTCCCGTGATGTCACTTGCCTTCCATATGAAGCAATCGGCAAACTTCTTTAAGCATTCACTGACCTGTTCCCTGTTCACACAGTCAGATGCAATGTATGTATGTTCATTTTCTTCTTTGCCAATTATTATTTTTTCTTTATCATTTTTCATTTCATTTATTTCTTTTTCATTATTTTTGCTTGGAGATGCTTAGAAAGATAGACATGTGGGGTAGTCAATAATTTGCAAGCCTTTATTGATAATGACGGAATCGTCTTCAAAAATTACATCAAATTTGAAATCTGGATTTTCAAAATCCGACACAGACGACTCAAGACTGGAACTGGACTCTGACTCGGTTTCATACTCGGGGTCAGACTCGGACTCAATACAGGACTTGATCACATATTTTGATTCTAGGTTGGACTCGGAAGGGGGTGTATCAGCAGTGCGCTCCTCCTCGGCGTACCAATTGGTGAGAGGTCCTTCATTTGGCTTGATCAGGCTCAGTAAATCTTGGTCCCCATCATTTCCTGTAATGACTGCAACCTCATCAAAGAGACTAGGCTGCATGAAGTCTTCCACTTCCATTTCAGTCACTATTTCGGGCTCGTTACCCCAGACATCAGAGAATATTTCTAACCCAGGTAGCATCTTCTTAGCAGCCGGGCAGTAAAACGGTTCTTGGAAGCCACGATAAGGAATCGTCTCTCCCGATTTGCAGAAGTAACTATTTAAAGTCAAAAAGTGTGATGGCATCTGGATGTTTTTCTTCTTTCCTCTTCTAGTCTTCTCAGCACGGTCTTCGTCAGTAGGCTGATAACCCAGCCCAAGAGTCCCTTCATTCACCGGACACTCCCATGCTTATAGCGTGGGGTATTTCTTCCCAGACCTTGCCATATTCATTCCCGGCAGGTAGGACATCTTTAGCATCAAAGGAACTATGCAGTTTATTTGCACCGTCCCGAAATCAAAGAGAATTCGGGAGTTCACAGCCTTTCCTTCTATGAACTGCACAGTGTCATATTCAAATCCCGAGAGGGGAAAATTGGCATTTTTGGGGTTGACCTCAAAGAGAGGCTGGCCCTTGGGTTTCTTGAGCTGACTGTAATCATCTCCTTGAACCGTTATAATCTTACCCTCGTAGGGGAATTTGACCTTTTGGTGCAAAGAGGAAGGTACTGCTTTGGTGTGGTGTATCCATGGCCGCCCTAACAGCAGGTTGAAACTGGTGGGCACATCAATGACTTGGAACGGTACCTCCATTATGGCTGGCCCAATTACTAATTTTAGTGTAACAACCCCCAATACTTCTCTCCGGGTGCTGTCATATGCTTTCACTATCTGGTCGGACGGAATGAAATCTGTTTCTTCTAACCCCAGGCAGCTGGCCACCTTTAGTGGGCAAACGTTCAGTGCTGACCCATTATCAATGAGAACCATGGGCACAATTTTGTCTCTGGTCTGAACAGTGATGTAAAGGGCATCGTTGTGACTGTCTCCCTCCTTGGGTAAGTCATCCTCAGAAAATCCGATGCTTTGCACCTTCGATGATTGGGTGAGGGTGGATACCAACATTTCAGGGCTGACTTCCACTGATGTTTGAAGTTGACTCAAAGCCTTGCAAAGAGCTTGGCGATGAGGAAAGGATGATGCTAGAAGTTCCCAAATCGAAACCCTAGCTTGTGTCTTTTTCAACTGTGAGAGAACTGGATCTTCCTTTGGTTCATCAGTCCTTTGGTAAGGGTTATGTGAGACTTTGTCCAAGACTAATGGTTCATATTGTCTCATTCTCCTGGTTATAGCGTCGAGTTCCTCAGTCAGGTCATTCAGGTCTAGGACACAGATTTCGTTTATTCCTAGGAATAGGTCGAAAGGATCGATCAATTCCTGGTCAGAAATAATAGCATTTACCCCGTGATTTGGTAAGGGATTAGTGCTAATATTTGGTTTACTTCTCGGAATAATTGAACCATTGTCTACTAAGTCCTGGATACGGTTCTTAAGCGTCCAGCATGCTTCAGTCTTATGCCCATGTGCTTGGTGGTACTCACAGTATTCATTGGCTTTGAAATTCCTTGGTAAGGGGTTGGGTGGTGGTCTTGCCTCCAAAGGTTTGATGTAGTTTGCTTTGACAGCTTCTCGGAATACCAAAAGGATTGGCATCCCGAGATCAGTGTATGTTCTTCTTGACTGACTACCATTTCGCATGTTTCCCATGTTTCCCACACGTAAAGGATTCGTGGGGGTGATGCTTGCCACTTCGTGGACTTTTCCGGGCTGGCTAGGTTTTTTGTATCTCGAGGTCCCCGGGTCTTCTTTCAATTGTCCCATTTGAAGTAAATCTTCTACCTTCGTAGCAGTGGCAATGAGCGACTGGAACGATGGTAGGTATTGAGTTTGTAATTGGTGTTGGTAGACAGGCTGTAGGTTCTTTATTATTATGTCCACCTGTTCTTGCTCAGAAGGTTGGTTAATCATTTGGGTGGCCTTGGTCCTTTTCCTCGTAAGGAATGAGGGAAAGGGTTCATTGTTTTTCTGTTTGGTGGTTTCCAGTGTTTTTCTCGTTTTCTGAGCTTCCGGCTCAGAAGCAGTTTTGGAAGGCACGTCCTCCAGATTAAGGGTAGGGTTTGAGGATGCAGATGCAGCACCAGGTCCTTGATTGGAGGTAGCATGACCATTTCCATTACCATTACCATTACCCAATTCAGCTATCAGGACAATCCTTTGGGCAGCCAATGCCTCAGTCATTCTGGCCTCCATTCTGGCCTCGAGTTGTTCAATGAGGGTTTGGATGTCAGCAAGTGATGCCATTGGTGTAGTTGAAGTTGATGAGGTCGGTGATAGCACAGTAGGTGTAGCTGACACTTGAACAGGGGGTACCTGTAAGTATGAGGGTAACTGGATTAAGGGTATAGTAGTATCAGGGTAGCTGATATGAGAGAGAATGACTCTTTGTCCAACTGTGCATGACCAAAGGAAATATTTTTTGTGTTCTCCATGTGTTTACCCAATGTTTATGATATGTCGTGAATGCGCATAACAACACATCATAATCTGTTTTAATGAGATGCTTCATATCACGGGGTGCATACAGTCCTAAAGGATAGGTTCTATAGGTTATGACACAAATAGAGAATCGACTTATTAAGGGACCCTTGAACCTTGAGTATGGATATACCTAACCACATGTGAAACAAGGAGTTTCGCGTGGGTCCAATGGTACGCATACCCATGTGCCACCCCCAAAAGGATTAGGGATGGTTTGCGGTAACAGGGAGGACGCTTTGGCTGTCCGTCGACATAATCAAAGAGACCTGCCGATCAGCGCTACTTGCTATCCAGACTCAGAAGTTTGAACAGAAAGAGAAGAAATTCATTTGAAGTTCATTTCTTTTATGCAATGGAGAAAAGGATTCTCAATCGTGCAAATAAATCAAAAAGTTTTAATGTCTTAATCACATTAATTAAGTCCGGATTTCCATATCAAGTATTCTTAAGGAAAGAACACTTGATTCATATTAGGGTACCCTGCAAAACAAAGCATAATAAAATAATACCTTAAAGAAAGGTCGGTTAGTTTTCACAACAATTGTAGCCCACTTTTATGCAAAATGATTACATATATTCCCCAGCAGAGTCGCCAAACTGTGAACCCCTACCCCAAATGTCATAGGCATGTGAATGCATATGATTAAGGACAGAAATGCACGTGAATGTATGAGTCGCCACCTTGTTTAATTATTTTAGGGTAAACTAGGAAAAACCCTGAGTGACTCCAATTTTAATCAACCTAGTTACTAGATTAATTATCCCAATGTTTAAGGCATGGTCTGCGAACCCGAGGTGGATCCCGAGACTATGTCATGCTGATAAACTAACCGATGAATGAATGCTTTGCAAGGTGAATGATGGATTAATGAAATGTTTAAGTGATTTCGACTTGCCGCTCGGGGTTAAATCCCTAACGTGCCTACGTACTTCCGTTTGAATGGAAGATCAAAGTCAACGTAGTTCGATAGGCCTTCTTTGAAGGGCTTTGAAGGTGTATGCTTAATGCATGAGTGTGTGTATGCTTTGTTCATGTTTGTTTAGGCATTTTGCCAAAGGATCGATTGATTCGATTAGGCGTTCGTCGCCAAAAATGTTGGTTTTAAGGCATTTGTGCCAAAAATGGTTGTCGGGCGATTTGTCGCCAAAATCGGTGTTTGGGCTTATTATTGCCGAAAATGATTTTGTCGGGCAATTTGTCGCCAAAGTGATGTTTTAAGGCTTTTAGACAAAATAGTTTATTTAGGCGATTTTATCGCCGAAAGTTGTTGATTTTAAGGCCTTGAGCCAAAATTGATTGATTTTAAGGCTTCAAGCCGAAATTGATTGATTTTAAGGCTTTTAGCCAAAAAGTGTTGATTTAAGCAATTCGTTTGCTAAAATGTGTAATTTAGGCGATTGTCGCCCAAATGGTTGATTTTAGGGCCTTTGGCCGAAATGTGTCGATTTAGGCAACCTGTTTGCCAAAAGTGTTGATTGGGCGATTGTCGCCAGAATTGATTGATTTTAAAGCCTTTGGCCAAAAGATTGATTAATTTAAGGCATTTTGCCAAAAAGTTCGATTTAAGCGATTCGTCGCTAGACAGTGGTTAATCTAATTTATAGGCAATTTGTTTGCCAAAATTGATTAAACCGTAAGCAATTTGTTGCCAAAATGTGATTGATTAAACTGTAGGCAATTTGTTGCCAAAACGCGATTGATTAAGGCTTTTAGCCACAATTGTAGATTAATTGGATTTTTAGCCAGATTTCTTCGAAATAAGGCGATTGAACCGTAGTTATTAATTAACTAGATTCTTTTAGCCAATATTGTCGGATTTAAGCTTTAACACCACGATTATTGATTAACCGGGCATTTAAACTTAATCGTGTTTAATTAAGACAGTTTATTTGTCTAAATGATGACGTGAATGCATTTATGCAGTTGTAGAATTATTAAGAGTAGAAGAGAAATATGCATGAAGTGCTAAAATTAAATGAGCAGAGTTTCGTTTGTGTACCTGATTTTATCGATGGCCGCTTCTTAGCTCCAGATTAAGCTCCTCGTTTAGGAAATATTAATTAATTTTAATTTGTTGAATTTTAGTGGGCAAATATCACAATAAAAATGCAATAAAAATTAAATTAAATGCAAAAAGCGGTAAAGAAATCGCAAGGAGCGTGGGAGGGAGGAAGATCGTCCGTCAACACAGACAGGGGTGTCAAAAATGAAGGGGGAGAGGCCATTTTATAGGCCAAAACAGGTCGCCGGCGGCAGGTGCCACCGGATGTCCGGCGGCAGGTGCCGCCGGCGGTCCGGCGGCATGTGCCGCCGGCGGTCCGGCGGCAGGTGCCGCCGTGTCCAGCGGCAGGTGCCGCCGGTGCCGGTGGCAGGTGCCACGGTGGCCGGAGCCACCGTGCTCGGCCGCGGTTACTTGGGCTTTTTCACTCCGGAGGAGTTTTCGGGAGTTCCGGGTCTCCGAAAAATATTCAGGGACTTGTTCCGTGATCGTTGCGACATTCCGGACGTTTTAAGTACCATATTGGCATACTTCGAGTAAATGTCCAAAATGGCCTTCGGTCCAGTCGGACAGTTTGCACAGTTGCTGTAGCAAAGTCAAAGTTACTGTAGCAAAGTCAAAGTTACTGTAAACAAATGGCACGGTACTGTAGCAGGCGTGCTTTCCTCCATTTAAAGAGTTTCACATACCATGTTATTTCCCTGAGCCTCAAAATTTGAGTATTCACAGCATCAAATAGGTTTCTTACATTATTTCTGCATATCATGCATACATATCAATCACCTGTATAGTTTTTTCTTTTGTTTTTCACTTATAGAAATATGAGCATAAAAAAGAGTGACTTCGGAAAGCTTGAGCCTCGCCGCCTCATACAGTTGACACATCTCATTATAGTCCTCAATGGTCACTTGCAGAATGAAATAGGGGCATCAGTTAAACATAAGCCGAAATGGCATTTTCAAGCAAAATAAAGTATAACTCACATGTGTGCACCTGGGAGGAATCATGGGGTAGGCGCTAGACACATTGGTGTTTAGCATCCCCTGCACCATGATTCTAGTGTAGGCAGATTGGAAAGTGAATGAACCACCAGGAGAATGCTCCGGCCTACTCACAATGATAATGATATCAAGAGCCTCGCTGTCAGATGCCCTCCTTACTGTTGACGCGTAATTTTATGCCCCCACCTAACCCGGTGATGATATAAGGATGCGGAATAGGGAATCACGGTCAACCAGAAGCGTTTTTAAACCAAAATTTGATTTAAACCGGTTCAAGGAGTCTGACCCGCGTTAGGGTTACGTCACGCAGCTATCGCCTACGTGACGGCACTAGTAGTTGCGTCACGCAACTCTAACCAGGCTGACATCACTTGGACAGCCCCGTGTAACGGTCTGCACTATTTTTATGGATACGCGGCAACTGTACGAAAAGTAAGCTGCGTCATGCAGCTCGCGGGTCCGTCACGCAGCTCGCGGGTCCATCACGCAGCTGCTACCTGCGTGACGCAGCTTTGTTCTGTTGCCCTACCCATATAAATACAACATTTTCATTTCTAAACGGGACTTTTCTCATTTTTCTCTGGACTTTTGGCATTTTAGACTGAGAGAAATTTTATTGCGGCTAGGGTTTTCCCCAAGAACTCTAGTGAGTAACCTTGAGGAAGATTAAGCCATCAAAGGTATAGATTGAAACTTAAAAAACCCAAAAAGACATAAAAAGAGAAAAAGAGAGAAAAGGAAAGAAAAGAAACATTCTTATTGTTAAAACTTGGTACTAAACGCTTCTGGGATCGTGACGCCTTGTTCTCAAATCATTTAAACCGTATGCAATCCTCGAATCTGAGGATTAGGTAATCATCTAAATCTTCCTTTTCATTTTTGGTTGCTTATTTGTGAAAAGTCTAATTTTCTTAGTACTTGGTTAGTTTGGTGTTGATTAAACAACATTTTGCCCATTTTTGAGTGTTTCTGAGCTATATTAAACATCTGTTAATAAAAAGAACACGTAAAAAGAGTAGTTTGAAAGGTAGTTACGGACCAGAGCAGCTGCGTCACACAGCTACTACCTGCGTGACGCAACTGTTCATGTCCAAAAGACCTTGATTTTGCCTGGACCACCCGCGTGACGGAACTGTTCGTGCATATAGTTTTTATTTCGATTTTATGCTTTTATTTAATGTTATGTCTCAATAAATAATTAATAAATCTGGAGATTTTAATAAGGTCACGAACAGTTGCATCACGCAACTAGGAGTTCCGTCACGCAACTGTTCTTCATAGAACAGCTGCGTGACGCAACTGTTCTAGGGTTCCAGAATACCTTTTTTATTTTATTTTAATTTCATGTCATTAAATAAATATTTAATTTTAATTCAAGAAATGACCAATAATGGGCAGATTGTGTTCTAATCAAATCAAACAAATTAATTTACTATGATTTTGAGATTTTAGGATTTATTATTTATATTGTTGAAATTATATTATTAAATCCGGTTTGTGGCCCGCCTTTAACCATAAGGCAAGAGTGGGTCTTTAATTATTTCTGTTATGGGTGGATGATGGATGTGATGATTTATTATGAATGCAATGAATGAACCTATTTGGGGCGATTAATTAATTTTCCACATAGGAGCTCGGTTCGATTTGATCGGGTTGGGTTTAATTAAATAATTTGGCTTTTCTAAAATAAAATCAATTAGAAATTGTAGGTTAAAAGAGGCCGGTTTTCCGGGCGTCGGCTTCCAACGGGCTGACGTACCTAATTCCCTTACCTAGAACTGCACACGGTTCGCCTGACCAGTTTTTCAAATAATTGACCTTAAATAAAAATTGGGTTAAATGGAGTCATTTTTGTAAATTAAAATCGGAAACGGTCCCATTGCCGAAGTAATGAGTGGCGACTCAAATATTTTTATAAGACCGATTTATCGGCACCGCATTTCCCAAAAGGTTTTTAACACCATTTTCCAATAATAATTCTAAACAAATAACAACAAGTTTTTCGAGGTCCTTTTTTGGGGTTTTAAGGGATCTCAACTCTCCATCATAAACTCAATTATAAAATGGGAAGGAGGGGCGAAAACAGATTGGCGACTCCGCTGGGGATATTTTTGTACCCACTAATCCCCGGTTATTTTTAATAATTAAGTGGTTGCAATTAGGAATTGACTCTAAAAAAAGAAAAAAAAACCTACTTTTTCTAAATAAAATTGATTAGAAAAGTCAATGCAAAATTGTTAATCGTCCGTATGTGCTTAATTGCTTTATTTTCTTTCTTAGGATTTTTTGCATTCATACCGCATTTCTCTCTTCTCACCACATTCTACCCGTATCATCCTTCGGTACTGGTGTTAACTTTGACGGTGGATCTAGCCTAAACCTCGCATTTTAGGTGCATCCATTTGAGAACTAACATTACTACAAACCGCAAGCCTAGTACCTTAAAGGTGCGTCAAAAGGAGTAGGCCCAACAAAGCCCGAATCCTGTTTGCGGAACCCAGACTTTGTAAGCCTAATAAGACTAAAGCCAATGCATATAGTCAAAAACCCTAGTTACTTCCCTTAAGGAAATACCCGGTTCTATTTGTTGTTGTTGTGCCGCATTCATTTCTGAGAGTTGATATCGTCAATCTCAAAAGCCCCTGTTGGTTGTCGAGATTAGACCAATTCCTAGGAAACAAATGTCGGAATTTATACCAATGGAATCCGTGTGTGGGAGAAATAAGGTTGGAAGGCATGCATTTCCCAACTCTCGTTCCCCTGTATGTTATAAACTGTACATATGTTGTGACATTCATGCACCATGTAACATTTTCTTTTTCAGCCATACATCAATAAGAGCTAATTTTCGGTATGGACATTTGACCTTGGTCTTGAGACTGGACCTCAAATTCGTTTTGAATAATATAATGCAATCACTTATAGCGAATTTATACCCAAAAGAAAAGGGAGATATAAGGGGGTTGCAGTTCCTTTGTATTTTTACATTTCTCGCATTATCTGAAAATAAGTGAGAGATTACAAAATTTGTAACAAAATAAAATGAAATCCTGCTTGGGGCCATATGTTCCAAGGCACAAAGTAAGGAAACAAAAAAATACACAATGAAATAAAAATAACAAAAATCCCGCTCGAAAATTCTTTCATTCTGAGGCAAAAGTTAGGGACATGAGAGAGAATAGTCGATCGTAAATCCAAAAGGAACGGTCGACGATGGATAATGCCTGAAATGTTCAAATACAAAATAAGTTATTGCCATATTATTCACACCGAAATTTTGGATCCAGTGGTCGAAATTGAGATCTTATTTCCATACCGGTCTTTAACACATTAGAAATGCATTTCTCATCCTATGTGCTTTCATTTTCCCATGCATACATGCAGGACCTACTTTAACTCAGACATTTTTTGTCAGAATTGATCCTTCTCGGGAAACTGCTTCGAGAGCTTGGAATTGACGCCCTGGTCAACGCTTAGTCAAAACATCCCCAATCCCCGAGTTTATTCCAGTCAGTTCTGTGGATTATTCAAGTTTGTCGGATTCAGATTCTGATTCAGACCCAGTGGAAATGGCTGATGATATGGAGAATGCGCCCGGGTTCTCTCAAACCCAGATAAGAACTATTGCTCAGATTGTAGCCGCTACTCTTGCCCAAGATAGGGCACAAAATCAAACTCCTCACGCATCAAGCAGCCAACCTGTGGTTGAAGAGAGACAAATGCTAGAACCTACTTCAGATAATCAGACCTCTGTGGGAAACACTGTCCCAATAGAGAATGATGTAATCAAGCAACTTGCTGAGCTGAAAGACAAGGTTGAGAAAATGTCTGTAGTGAAGGAAAAGGACCCGATCACTAACTTTCATATAACCGAATATGTCTTGCACCCAACCAGCTCCACTTCATTCAAAACATTCAAGCATACTGTGTTTGAGGGAGATAACGACCCCCGTTCCCATCTGTCTGAATTCCTCCGGGTTTCTCAAATGAACCGATACAATGAGGAGGATGTTTTACGAGCATTCCCACAAACACTACATAAGGATTATCGGAGGTGGTATGATGGTCTAGATGTGGAGATTCAGAAGAACTGGGTTAAGCTGCAAACCGCCTTTCTTAAGCACTTTAAGACTGACGAGAGTGACGAATTTGGCTTGCGTGATTTGGAGAGTCTGAGACAGGGGAAAGATGAAAGTTTTTCTGACTATTACAGGAGGTGGAGAACAAAACTATACAGGGTCCAGACAAGGCCGAAGGACATCAGAATTTTTAGTAGAAGCTTGTTACGCTTCTTTAAAGAGAGAATGGTGACCCAACCTCTCACTGATTTTGCTCTAGTTCAAAGAGCTGGTTTGAACATAGAGGAGCTGTATAAGGAGGAAAAGAAGAAGAACAGAGGGTTTGGCAACTATCGGACCTCCTACAATAACAGAAATGTTGGAAGCAGCAACCAGAATCAGTCAGGAAGTAATAATACAGTGGGGGCCGTCAATGAAAGAGTGAGAAGAGAATTCACCGACCTGGGAAGGCCCTTAAGTATAGTATTGAGGTCATGTATCAAGAATGGAGTACTTTCAAAGCTGCCAGTCGATCCAACTAAACCTGTGCGTGGAAGGTATATGGATCGTAACTGTGATTACCACTAGTGCAAGGGGCATTCAACTGATGAGTGTTTCAAGTTGAGACATGACATCCAAGATCTGATTGACAGCGGAAAAATTACCAAGCCTTCTGAGAGGAACAAGCCCAGCACCAAGAACAATCCACTCCCTCAATATCAGTACAACTATCCACCCCGCAAGTCTCAATCGGGTGGATCAGTCAACGCAATCGGAAGTGGATTGCTGGAAGAAGTTGTGTTGGCAGAGGCTGAGTGGGAAGAACGAATGTGTGCAATGCTAAACATATGGGACGATTGTAGCAGTGATGAAGAAGGAAAGATGCCCGTGAAAATAGAGATTGAGAAGAGCATTACTGTGAAAGTGGGTGACGTACCAGAGGATGAAGACGAGTAGATTCAGCTCGCAATCTAGAAAAGCTTAGCCGATCAAGAAGAGCAATGGTATTATAGCAGCGAAGAGGATGTGAATGAGGTAGGCATCCAAAGCTTAACCCGGAGTGGGCGAGTATACAATCCCGATAGTAATGTGCAAGCTAAGGGAAAAGAAGTTGCTGGTGATGGAATGAAAAAGAAGACAATAGAGAAGGGCGGAGAAGAGCCAAAAGAAAAGAAGAAGGAAGAGGAAGTAGTGAAAGTGCAGAAGAAGACTATCGAAGTAGGTGAGAGCAGTCGAAACCGAGCACCCAGCGGTGTAACTGCCAGTTCAGTGTTAAGCCAATTACAAAGGACAAGGGCAGATATTTCATTATGGGATTTGCTGATAGTATCCAAAGAGCATAGGGAGTCTTTGTTGGAAGCCATGACCTTTGTCAGAGTGCCTGCTCGGATCCAGAGTGTAGATATGATCCATGTGCTGCAGCGCAGAATTGGCGAAATCACTTTCTTTGATTCGGATCTCCCGCCAGAAGGAAGGAATCACTTCAAGCCCTTGTACATTCAGATTGCCGTTAATGGGCGTGACACCCGAAATGTAATGGTGGATAACGGGTCAGCCTTATGTGTGTGCCCATTAAAGATGCTATCCAAGTTTAAAATCGAGGAGTCAGAACTTGAACCGTCAAACATGGTGGTCAAAGCTTATGACAATACAATGCGTAACGCAAAAGGAACTTTCAGAGCGAAGATCTCCACAGGGGCTGTAGAGAGCTGGGTGGATGTGGTTGTTCTTGATATTTTGGCCAACTATGCTCTGTTGTTGGGGAGGCCATGGCTCCATCCTCTAGGTGCAATTCCGTCTACCTTACACAGAAAAGTGAAGATTCCATGGGGTACGGAGGTGGTGACCGTTAACGCGCAAGAAGACTTGAATGTTGCAACTGTAGAAGGCTTGGAGGTGGCGATGCCGTTGTCTGGTTTCCAAGTGGCAGTGATTGATGCGCCCACTAATGAGAGTAAGAGTGCAGCAAACAGAATGAGTCCTTTCTCGAGGAAAATGATGAAAAAGATGTAGTGGTAGTATGGCAAAGGGCTAGGCAGGGAGCTACAAGGAAGGTTTAAACCTCTCTCATCAGCGTATGGACAACAAGATAGACGCGGGCTGTTTTCCCCCGGAGAAAATCACTGTAAGATTTTATATGTTTTTGATGTATATTTTGGAAATCGTGGATGCGAATGCCGATAAATCGGTCTTATAAATTATTTTTAGTCGCCACCCATTTTTTCGGCAATGGGACCGTTTCCATTTTTTTAATTTTATAAAAAGTGACTCCATTTTAACCCATATTATTTAAGGCCTTTTATTTGAAATAAAACTGGTCAGGCGTACCAAGTACGATTCTAGGTAAGGGAATTAGGTACGTCGGCCCGTTGGAAGCCGACGCCCGGAAAAAACCGGCCTCTTTTAACCTACGATTTCTAATTTGATTTTATTTTAGAAAAGCCAATTATTTAATTAAGTCCCAACCCGATTAAGTCGAACCGAGCTCCTATGTGGAAAATTAATTAATCGTCCCAATTAGGTCCATCCATTGCATTCATCACAAATAAAGCATATCATCCATCATCCATCCATAATACATATCAAATAAAATAAAAGACCCGCTCTTGCCTTATGGTTAAAGGCAGGCCACAAACCGAATTTGATAATATAATTAATAATAAACAAAGAGAAATAAATCCTAAAAACCTCATAATCATTAATGATTAATTGATTTGGTTTGATTAAATCTTAGTTTGCCCATAATTGATCATTTTCTGAGTTAAGATTAAAATCTACTTAGTAACATGAAATTAAAGCGAAATAAGGAAATTATTCTAGAATCTTAAGACAGTCGCGTCACGCAGCTGTTCCATGAAGAACAGTCGCGTGGCGCAACTAACCTTATTCATTCTGGAACTTTAGAACAGGCGCGTCACGCGGGTGTTCTATGAAGAACAGTCGCGTGGCGCAACTCTTATTATATTACTGAAAATAGGTACAGTTGCGTCACGCAGCTGTTCTATGAAGAACAGTCGCGTGACGGAACTCCTAGCTACGTGACGGAACTATTCATGACTTATTGAAATTCTCAGCTTTATTGATTATTTATCCAAAATATCACATTAAATATGAATATGAGAATAAAAGTATACTGGGTACACAAATAGCTGCGTCACGCAGGTGGTCCAGTCCGAATCAAAGACTTTTGGACATGAACAGTCGCGTCACGCAGGTAGTAGCTGCGTGACGCGGCTGCTCTGGTCCGCAACTACCTTTCAAACTCCCTTTTTTACGTTCTTTTTTTTGTTAACAATGATTTAACACAACTCAGAAATACTCAAAAATGGGCAAAACGGCGTTTAACCAATACCAAACTAACCAACTACTTGAAAAATGAGATTTTAAGGAATAAAATGCTAGAAATGAAAGATAATGTTTAGAATGGTTACCTTGCCCTCAGATTCGAGGATTGCATGCGCTAAGATTAGGTTAGGAACGTTGTTTCACGATTCCAGGAATGTGATATCGAGATTTTCACAAAGCAAAACGTTTTGATCTTTCTTTCTTTTCTCTCTTTTTCTCTTACTATTTTTTTTATGCTTTTTGATTTCAAAACTAAACTGTTAAGGGCTTGATCTTCCTCAAGTTTACTCACTTGAGCTCTTGGGGAAGAAACCCTAGCCGTTTTTTATCAAAAAAGTTAGTTTAGATCTTTAGGTTTTTTAGAGAAAAATGAGAGAAAATGCAAAGTCTAAAAAAGGGTCCCGTTTTTGCTGTAAAATGCTGTATTTATATGGCTAGGGCAACAGGGCAGTCGCGTCACGCGGGTAGAAGCTGCATGACGCACCCGCAAACCTGCGTGACTGTGAATACTCAAATTTTGAGGCTCAAAAAGCCAGTTTTCTCGGCCGCGGCGGTGGCGGCCGCCCTTAAAGGCGGCGGTAGCCGCTATCGCATTCTTTACTACTTTCTTGCATTTTTTTAATTTTAGTTTTATTTTATTGTTGTGATACTTGGTCACTTAAAATTAAATTAAATTTAATTCCCTTAACGAGGAGCTTAACCTGGAGTTAAGAAGCGGTCGACGATTAAATCAGGTACGTAAACTAAACTCTGCCTATTTAATTTTAGCACTTCATGCATGCTTCTCTTCTACTCCTTATAACTCTACAACTGCATAAATGCATTCACGTCAATCATTAGGCGAATAAACTGCCTCAATCAAATATGATTAAGCTTAAATACCCGGTTAATTAATAATCGTGGTATTAATGCTAAATCCGACAATATTGGCTAAAAATCCTAGTTAATTAATAACTACGGTTTAATTGCCTTTATTTCGAACAGTCCGGCTTAAGTCCAATTAATCAATAATTGTGGCTAAAAAGCCTTAATCAATCACGTTTTGGCAGCAAATTGCCTACAATTAAATCAATCACATTTTGGCAACAAATTGCCCACGGTTCAATCAATTTTTGGCAAACAAATTGCCTATAAATTAGATTAACCACTTTTTAGCGACAAATCGCTTAAATCAGAAGCTTTGGCAAAATAACTTAGAATTAATCAATCTTTTGGCTAAAAGCCTTCAAACAATCATTTTGGCGACAATCGCCTAAATCACATCAACTTTTGGCAAAAATTGCCTAAATCAATTCATTTTGGCTAAAAGCCTTAAATCAGTCATTTTGGCGACAAACGCCCGAATAATCACTTTTGGCAAACAAATTGCCTAAATCTTTTGGCTAAATGCCTTCCAATACCAACTTTTGGCACAAATGCCCTAATCACTTTGGCGACAAATCGCCTAACCAATTTTTGGCAATAAATTGCCTAAATCACATCATTTTTTGGCAACAATTGCCTAAATCAATCTTTTTGGCTAAAAGCCATTAAAATCAACATTTTTGGCATCAAATGCCTAAAAATCAATTTTCAGGCAGAATGCCTAAACAAAATGCACAAAGCATACACACACTCATGCATTAAGCATACCCATTCAAAGCCCTTCAAAGAAGGCCTATCGAACTACGTGGACTTTGATCTTCCATTCAAATGGAAGTACGTAGGCACGTTTGGGATTTCACCCCGAGCGGCAAGTCAAAATCACATAAACACATTTCATTGGTCTAAATCACATTAATTACCCTGCAAAGCATTCATTCATGGTTAGTTCATCAGCATGACATAGTCTCGGGATCCACCTCGGGTTCGTAGACCATGCCTTAACTTTGGGTTAATTAATCTAGCATTTAGGTTAATTAAAAAATTGGAGTCACTTAGGGTTTTTTCCTAGTTTACCCTAAAATAATTAAACAAGGTGGCGACTCACACATCACGTGCATTTCTTCCTTAGTCACATGCATCCTATGCTATGACATTTTGGGGAGGGGTTCACAGCTTGGCGACTCTGCTGGGGAATTATGCAATCTTTGTGCATAAAGAGGACTACAATTGTTGTGTAAACTAACCTGCCCTTCTTTAGGATATTATTTACTATGCTTTGTTTTGCAGGGTACCCCAACAGGAAAAAATCCAGTATTCTTTCTTTAAGAATACGGGATAAGGAGAATTTGAACTTGATTGTACAACTAAATTAAAACATTTTAATTTGTTGATTTATTTGCACGATTGAGAATCTTTTTCTCCATTGCATAAAAAAATGAATTTCAAATGAATTTCTTCTCTCTCTGTTCAAACTTCTGAGTCTGGATAGCAAGTAGCGCTGATCGGCAGGTCTCTTTGATTATGTCGACGGACAGCCAAAGCATCCTCCCTGTTACCGCAAACCATCCCTAATCCTTTTGGGGGTGGCCCATGAGCATGCGTACCGTTGGATCCACGCGAAACTCTTTGTTTCACAGGTGGTTAGGTATATCCATGCTCAAGGTTCAAGGGTCCCTTATAAGCCAATTCTCTATTTGCGTCATGGCCTATAGAACCTATCCCTTAGGACTGTATGCACCCAATGATGTGAAGCATATCATGAACAGATTATGACGTGATGTTGTGCGCATTCACGCATTTCATCCCATACTTCGCAAAAAAAAAAAAAAACATTCCATTTCAAAGCTGGAAAATTACATTTTTGGTCCCTAAGACCTGAAAAATTCACATCTTGGCCCCTAAGGCCCTAAAATTCCCATTTTGGCCCATAAGGCCCAAAAATTTCCAATTTGGCCCCAAAGGCCCAAAAGTTCACATTTTGGCCCCAAAGGCCCAAAAATTCCCATTTTGGCCCCAAAGGCCCAAAAATTCCCATTTTGGCCCCAAAGGCTCAAAAACTCACATGTTGGCCTCAAAGGCCCAAAAATTCACATTTTGGCCCCTAAGGCCCAAAAAAAATTCTTTGAGAACTTAGGGCCATTCGAAAAGTCGAGGTGTCCAGCCCTAAGCACTCTACCTTACATATCACATCCCATTGGGTCCTATCCTAGGTGTCCTAGCCTACCTACGCTACCCTACATTGTTTGGTCATACCACCCCACATCACAAGGGTCAAGTCCAAAATACCTTACCCTTACACTACCCTACCTCACACTATCTCATATACCCTATGAAAACACCTTATATAGGATAGTCTAATCGTTTTGACTATGTCCTTTCACAGGTACCCCTCCAAAGACCACCTGTACCCGAAACACCGACTGAGCTCTCACCCACAAGTCCAACAACCCCGACTGCACCAATGGCATCACTCATTGACATCCAAAATCTCATTGAACAACTGGAGGCCAGGATGGAGGCCAGAATGAATGAGGCATTGGCTGCCCAAAGGACTGCCCTGATAGCTGAACTAGGTAATGGTAATGGAAATGGGGCTTCGGCCGGGGGAAGTGGACCTACTACCTCCAATCAAGGTCCTGCTGCTGAACCGACAAACCCTGCCCTTAACTTGGATGACATGCCCTCCAGAACTGCTTCTGAGCTGGAAGCTCAGAAAATGAGAGAGAAGCTGGAATTGTTGGAAAGATCTATCACTGCTCTCAAAACCCACAAGGAAGTGGTGGACATGGACTCCTTGTCCTTGTTCCCCGAAGCAAGATTACCTACAAAATTCAAGATGCCTAACATGGACCATTTTGATGGAACCACTTGTCCCAAAACGCATCTGAAAATGTATGTGGGTGCCCTCAACCCGTTTGGCCTGAACAGCGAGCTCCTTGCTCAATTGTTTCAGCAATCTTTGACTGGTGCTGCATTAAGATGGTTTGTAAGCTTGGATCGTTCCAAAATGAAGAATTGGGAGGACATATGCAATGCTTTCAACACGCAGTACCATTATAATATCGAAGTGGATGTTACCCGGAGGGACCTAGAAACCACTAAACAAAAGAACAATGAGTCCTTCTCCTCGTTCCTTTCGAGGTGGAGAGCCAAAGCTGCTCAAATGATCAACCGACCCTCTGAACAGGAACAAGTTGACATAATAATCAAGAATTTACTGCCCGTCTACCAGTCACAGCTTCAAACACAGTACTTGCCTACGTTCCAATCGCTCATTGCGACTGCAACTAAGGTGGAAGACTTAATCCAGTTGGGTCAACTCAAAGAAGACTCATACAAGAAGCTGAATCATGCTGGACTTTGAAAAACCGCCTACAAGACCTGGTTGACAATGGGTCCATCATCCCCAAGAGCAAGCTGAACATCAACCAATCCCTTGCCTAACCATGGGATTAATGCAAAAAAAAATTTTGCTGAACAAGAATCGTTCGATCCTTTCGAACTTTTCTTAGAAATGAATGAAGTTTGTGTCTGAGAAGGTTGAGATCAAACCTCCAAAAGAACAAAGGAATTGTTCAAGACCAACAACAACATGTCTGATCGATTGAAGCATCGAGAAGAACAAAGTCACTACAATCAATCCAATCCTAGTCCATCACAGTCCACCTAGAGTCTATCTTTTAGGGTCTAGTTTTTTTCTTTTCATTTTCATTTCCATTCAAGTTTTCATTCAATTCAAATTTGTAAATCTAAGTGTCTTTTGTACACATATTTTGTCTTATCAATAAAAAGGGATCAGTTTACGTTCCAATCAATGTTTATACTCTTTCCCTATCCTTTCCTGTGAAAGCACAAAAAAAAAATCGAAAAAGATAATAAAAAATTGAAAAAATAAAAAATGATGACAAAAAAGATAATAAAAATTGGCAAAGAAAAATGCATTCATCCTTTCATTTGCTCTGCATCAATCAAAGCTGGGGGCATCCTAAGAAGCACCATCAAAGGGGAAGTTTTGAAGGGTAATCATGGAAAGGATCCAGCAAAGGGTGCGCAAGACTTCAAACAGTACCGAGGCAAAGCCGATTGAAGGGGTTAAGGCCAGAATGGTTTCTCCGAAAACCCAGGAATGGAAGATGCTCCGACAGAGAGGTGTTTGAATTTTGAGCTTAAAAGCGACAGAATAAAGAAGTTATGTTTGGAATTGGGTTGGGTCTGCACGAAGTCGCAATGCTATCCATACACTACTCAAGTCATCTCAGAATCAAGTTGCCTCAAAATTCTTTATGGAGAGGCTGCTTCTAAGCAAGCAAAAGGAAAAACGGGACAAAAGGAACCCCTGGTCAAAAGGAAGCAAACAAGCAAAAGAAAAAAACGGGTCAAAAGGAACTTCTGCACAAAAGAAAGAAATCAAGGACAAAGCTACAGGAAATCAAGTTGTCAAAAACGGGTCAACTATAAGCTCTCCGTTAAATTCAAGCCCATCAAGGGTAGATGACAAATCATTTCAGCCATAAGGACAAAGACCAAGCGGCTGCTCACATTTTGAAAAAGCGAGTTAAAAGAAGCAATCATTTCCACAGATTGGATGACAACAAACACCTTGAAAATCAAGCGCCAGGCATGGCACAAGTACAAGTGCCCTTATAAACAAGGACCATTTCTCAAAACAAGGAAAAGGAAGAGTCTCCTCAAAATTCCTTATGGAGAGGAGAACCATTGAGGAAATAAGTTTCAAATTCGGAGGAAGATAAAGTTCAAGAAAAGGAATCAAATTAACCTCAAGAATTCAAACATGGCGAAGCCACAAACTCAAAGCATAAAAGCTTCTTCAACACTCAAGCCACTTAAGTTACCACCACAATGTGGGTATTCAAAACTCTTTGTGATGAATACAAGTCATATTTCATTCAACCAGTGGTAAAACCACTACAACAACAAATTCAGATTCGCCTAGAGCTCGAGTCAATAAGTTGATTCAACATCATCAAAGTCGGGAAGGAATCCCGTAAAGACATCAAGCCGGGAATGAATCCCGTAAAGACATCAAGCCGGGAAGGAATCCCGCGAAGAAATCAAGGCAGCAATGAATTCTGCATCAACATCAAGTCGGGAAGGAATCCCGCAAAGACATCCAGCCGGGAAGGAATCCCGCAAAGACATCAAGCCGGGAAGAAATCCCGTGAAGAAATCAAGTCAGAAATGAATTCTGCATCAACATCAAGTCGGGAAGGAATCCCGCAAAGACATCCAGTCGGGAAGGAATCCTGCAAAGACATCAAGCCGGGAAGAAATCCCGCAAAGAAATCAAGCCGGGAAGAAATCCCGCGAAGAAATCAAGTCAAAAATAAATTCTGTATTAATATCAAGTCGGGAAGGAATCCCGAAGAAATCAAATCGGAAATGAATTCCACAATCAACATTAAGGCGGAATTGAATTTTGCCCCAACAGCAAGTCGGAAATAAATCCCGCACCAAGACGGAAAGGAATTCCGCATTAACATCAAGACGGAGATGAATTCCGCACCAGCCGAGCATGAAGTTCGCATTCCGGAAGGAAATACGAAAGACCTGATTCTCCCCATCCCCCGAAGAGTTTTTGGAGATACGAAGGCAGCCACAAAGGCGCGGTCACAAACATAAGTTTGCATCATAAATAGCATTTTCTCTTTGCCAATAAAAAAAATAATAAAAAAAAGAGAAGAAAAGAAAAATAAAAGCTGGAGTTGAAAATCCAAAAGGACGGCTTCAGGCAAGAATTGAGCCCGCTAGGCTGAAAACCCGAAAGGGCGGTCTAGGCAAAAGTTAGGGCAAAGAGCCTGCTAGAGTCGAAAACCCGAAAGGGCGGCTACTAGGCAAAAGTTAAGGCAGAAAAAAAAGGTGCTTTCATGAATTCTTTTAGAGAGTCCATTTTTGTAGGATAAACAGCAAAGTATGTCCTTAAAAAAAAAAAAAAACCCTTTTAAAGGTCTCCTTGGAAGTATATAAATAATTTTTTCCAAGAATCACTGAGTTCCTTCGAGTCAAAATTCACTACAAGAAAAATTTGATTCTTTAAATCGAGTCTCCAATGAGTCTCTAAAATCAAATCTCCATCATCAGTCGTCATTCCACAACGAGTCACAAAAATCGAGTCATTCTCAAAAGTTCGTTTTGAAAGTGTCACTCTTTGAGTCATTCCTCGAAAAAAAAGAGAGAGAGGAAAATGTCAATTCAATCCCTGGGGTTTCCAAAACAACCCTAAAAATGTCAAATATAATCGTTGAGAGGTAATTCTTTAATACTTCGTCTCCACTCGGACCATCGATCCTTTCAGACGAACGATGTCATCCACATTGTTTGTTTCCTCGAGTCATATAAGTGGCTTTGTTCTCTTTGATTCCTCAATCGATTGGACGGGTACAATACCTTGAAGTATTCCATGGTCAACACCATTCTGGGGGCAAGAAGTGATAAGAACCTTCACCATTCTCCCATCACAGAAGTAATCACGGAATTTTTAGTCTTTCATTAAGAAGAAATTCTATGTCAGCTAATAAGGACATCAACTCTCTCAAGCAGGGGGCAAAGTCCTCCAAGTCGGATTCAGGGGCAAGTGTTTAAAAAAAAAAAAAAAAAAAAACATACACAACCCAGGGTGGAACCCAACCATCGTCAATTTCTTTTACACAAACCCAGGGTAAACCCGGTTAATGGTTAACCTTTTGTTTTACATAAAACCTAGGGTGAAACCCTAACCAATAACCAACCATTTTTTCAACCAAAACCAAGCCATTTGATCATTTCGACTTTAGGTGGACCCTTGGTTCTCAAAAATAAAACAAATCTCTTTTCAAGCCCCCATTCAGAGGCAAAACATCTTTCCAAGTCCTCTAAGAGGCAAAATCTCTTTTCAAGCCCTCTAAGAGGCAAAATCTCTTTTTAAGTCCTCTAAGAGGCAAAACATCTTTCCAAGTCCTCTAAGAGGCAAAATCTCTTTTTAAGCCCTCATTAAGAGGCAAAACATCTTTTCAAGCCCTCTAAGAGGCAAAATCTCTTTTCAAGCCCTCATTAAGAGGCAAAACATCTTTTCAAGCCCTCTAAGAGGCAAAATCTCTTTTCAAGTCCTCTAAGAGGCAAAACATCTTTTCAAGTCCTCTAAGAGGCAAAATCTCTTTTCAAGCCCTCATTAAGAGGCAAAATCTCTTTTCAAGTCCTCTAAGAGGCAAAATCTCTTTTCAAGCCCTCATTAAGAGGCAAAACATCTTTTCAAGCCCTCATTAAGAGGCAAAACTTCTTTTCAAGTCCTCAAAGAGGTAAAAACATCATTTCATTGCAAAGAAAAAACCACGGCGGGGTTTCCTCCTCTGCCCATCCTCAAAATTTGCTCCTTCAGACAGCCACTGGCTCTCATAAATCATTTTTTTTATGATAGCCAGTGGGGGGCAACTGTGAATACTCAAATTTTGAGGCTCAAAAAGCCAGTTTTCCATGCCGCGGCGGTGGCGGCCGCCCTTAAAGGCGGCGGTAGCCGCTATCGCCGGCGGCGGCAGCCGCCGGCGATAGCGGCTGCAGTCGCCTGTGAATACCTTTTTTGTTGAAGCTCAAAGAGCCATTTTTTCGGACTGCAAACAGTCCGGTCATACCGGAGGTCTTTCAAAAAGTTCACCGGAAGTTTGCCAATATGGTACTTGAAATGTCCGAAAAATTACGAGGATCACGGAACTGGTCTCAGAATATTTTTTGGAGGTCCGGAACTCCTTGAAAAGCCTCCGGAATGAAAAAAAAAAGAAAAAAAAGAGAGGGGAAAAGGCACACATGCCCGCCCAGGCCAGGCGGGCAGGCCCGCCCGCCCAAGCCTGGCAGGCGCGCCCACCCAGCCCAGGCGGGCAGGGGCGCCCGGGGTCACGTTTTTTCCTATAAAAAATGGCTCTGGGGCTCCGTTTTGAGACTCAGTCTGTGTTGACGGACGCTCCTTCTCCCTACGCTCTTTGCGATTCTTTACTGCTTTCTTGCATCTTTTTAATTTTAGTTTTATTTTATTGTTGTGATACTTGGTCACTTAAAATTAAATTAAAATTAATTCCCTTAACGAGGAGCTTAACCTGGAGTTAAGAAGCGGTCGACGATTAAATCAGGTACGTAAACTAAACTCTGCCTATTTAATTTTAGCACTTCATGCATGCTTCTCTTCTACTCCTTATAACTCTACAACTGCATAAATGCATTCACGTCAATCATTAGGCGAATAAACTGCCTCAATCAAATATGATTAAGCTTAAATACCCGGTTAATTAATAATCGTGGTATTAATGCTAAATCCGACAATATTGGCTAAAAAGCCTAGTTAATTAATAACTACGGTTTAATTGCCTTTATTTCGAACAGTCCGGCTTAAGTCCAATTAATCAATAATTGTAGCTAAAAAGCCTTAATCAATCACGTTTTGGCAGCAAATTGCCTACAATTAAATCAATCACATTTTGGCAACAAATTGCCCACGGTTCAATCAATTTTTGGCAAACAAATTGCCTATAAATTAGATTAACCACTTTTTAGCGACAAATCGCTTAAATCAGAAGCTTTGGCAAAATAACTTAGAATTAATCAATCTTTTGGCTAAAAGCCTTCAAACAATCATTTTGGCGACAATCGCCTAAATCACATCAACTTTTGGCAAAAATTGCCTAAATCAATTCATTTTGGCTAAAAGCCTTAAATCAGTCATTTTGGCGACAAACGCCCGAATAATCACTTTTGGCAAACAAATTGCCTAAATCTTTTGGCTAAATGCCTTCTAATACCAACTTTTGGCACAAATGCCTTAATCACTTTGGCGACAAATCGCCTAACCAATTTTTGGCAATAAATTGCCTAAATCACATCATTTTTTGGCAACAATTGCCTAAATCAATCTTTTTGGCTAAAAGCCATTAAAATCAACATTTTTGGCATCAAATGCCTAAAAATCAATTTTCAGGCAGAATGCCTAAACAAAATGCACAAAGCATACACACACTCATGCATTAAGCATACCCATTCAAAGCCCTTCAAAGAAGGCCTATCGAACTACGTGGACTTTGATCTTCCACTCAAATGGAAGTACGTAGGCACGTTTGGGATTTCACCCCGAGCGGCAAGTCAAAATCACATAAACACATTTCATTGGTCTAAATCACATTAATTACCCTGCAAAGCATTCATTCATGGTTAGTTCATCAGCATGACATAGTCTCGGGATCCACCTCGGGTTCGTAGACCATGCCTTAACTTTGGGTTAATTAATCTAGCATTTAGGTTAATTAAAAAATTGGAGTCACTTAGGGTTTTTTCCTAGTTTACCCTAAAATAATTAAACAAGGTGGCGACTCACACATCACGTGCATTTCTTCCTTAGTCACATGCATCATATGCATTTGATATTTGGGGGAGGGGTTCACAGTGACGCGACTTACTTTTCATACAGTTGCCGCGTATCCATACAAACAGTGCAGGCCGTTGCACGGGCACGCGCCAGAGGTGTCAGCCCTGTTAGAGCTGCGTGACGCAACTAAGAGTGCCGTCACGCAGGTACTAGCTGCGTGACGCAGCCCTAACACGGGTCAGACTCCTTTGGGCGATTTGATTCAATTTCTTTTAGTTCAAACACTTCTGATTTATCGTGATACCCCGTCCCTTGTCCTCATATCATCATTGGGTCAGGTAGAGGCATAAAATCACGCGTCAACAGTTTGCCCCCCCCACTTTATCATTAATTGTATAAACGATTAATGTTAAAGTGGTCTATTGACGCGCCTTCTATCAGGCAATCCTCTCGAAGCTCGGTTTGATCGGCTTGAAAAGGTGCTGAGTCAATCATCTGGTCACCTCCTAAGCTCGGTTTGATCGGCTTTGTCGGCTCCCATCCAATATGTGAATGACTTCAAAGCTCAGTTTGATCGGCTTGGAAGACACCTCCAAGGCTCAGTTTGATCGGCCTGGAGGGTTTTGATCTGATGATAAAGTCTTCAAAGTTCGGTTTGATCGGCTTGAAGGGCTTTGATCTGGCCACCTACTCAGCTCGGTTTGATCGGCTTTGTCGGCTCCAGTCGGTTTAGAAAAGGCATCTTCGAGGCTCGGTTTGATCGGCTCGAAAGACGTTGATTTTACCCTGGTCAACTTCGCAACTCAACATCATTGACTGGGGAAGAAATTTCAAACAGCTTCGCAATACATCATCACTGTTTTGAAATTGTTCTGACTAGCTTCGTAATGTACCATCACTAATCAGTAGGACCTATCGGCTTCGAAAAACCATCACCGGTTGGCCTGAAAAATTGTTCACAAGAGAAAGAAGAGCAATGTCCGTGTACGAATAGACCTTGCTTTCTGTTAGAAAGGTATTGGAACATCACATGTTCCCATGCAAAAATTCTTATTAAGGCAAAAGGTCATGCTTTTGCCCCCAGTCCGGAATTCCGACCTAGAACCAAAAGTATTCACTTTTGTAGACATATTATTATTATTTTTGCAGAAATTTTATCAAAAATTTTGGCATAAAAGACTTAATAAAAATTATTATCTGTATTTTCGAGTATATCCTTTATGATATAGTGTTTAAAAGAAAACTTACCTGAGGGTAATCTGGGCAATTTGATGCTCCTGCCCCCTGTGCGGTGAGTAGACAAAAAAAATCGCCGAAGTGTACGGGCCGCACATCGACGTCGAATTGCCGAAGTGGACCGTTACGGGCTTTTGAATGGGCCATACGGGCTTATTGGACGTTGAAAGAAAGTGACGGGCCCGTCGGTCCTATTGAGCTCGGTTGAATGGGCTTGGGCCCTTTACTTGAAGAAATGGGCTTGGGCCCAGATATTTACTATAAGTAATTTCCTTCATAACTGATTCAGTTTCACTTATTCACAAACCCTAAGCGATTGAAAATTCTCTGGATTGTTCAACTGAAAGGATGTCTCAAATCTCAGAAATCCCCGCTTCTGCCTATACTCTGGAGATGGAGATTCTCGGGGCCCTACCCGATATTCCTACGTTCGACGGTGAGCCGGTGCCGGTGAGTCGAAACCCGCTAACCCCCGGGACGTGGCCGTTGCAACTTCTTCCATTGCCGGGTTCGGAGTTTCCAGTCCGGTATGAAATGAGTCAGATGCGTGGCTTTCGATCCGAGGTAAGTAAAAATTTCTTCAATATTTGTTTTTTTACTGTTTTTGATCCGTAACTGTAGCAATAGGGCTGTTCTTTACTGTTTATGCCTGCGTTAACAGTCGCGTCACGCAGGTAGGAGTTGCGTGGCGCAGCTGTTCTTCATGAACAGTTGCGTGACGCAGCTTGTTCTTGTATGAACAGTTGCGTGACGCAACTGTTCGAGGCGCCAGAAACCCTAGCTTGCCTTGAACCTTAGGATTGACCCCTTTTAACTGTGTTTAGACCTTGATTTATTGGCTTTTGATTGTTGATAACTTCGGGCGACTTGATTTTACCCTGAAATTTGCATGAAAACAATACAAACGTAGCAAAATTAGGTTGAAATTGAACCACTGCGTACCTTCGACAGTCGCGTCATGCAGCTGTTCTATGGAAGAACAGTTGCGTGACGCAACTGTTCGTCAATGTGCAAGAGTCTTGAGCAGTTGCGTGACGCAGCTAGAGAGATGCGTGGCGCGACTTTGTGGTTGTGGGACGCAGCTGTTCTTGAGGCCATATATTTTGAACAGTCGCGTGGTGCAGCTATGGAGTGGCGTGACGCAGGTGCTGAGATGCGCTACGCATCTGTGCTTCTGAATGCGCAACTGGTGTAAAGCTGCGCGATGCGACTCTTTAGACGCGTGACGCGACTGGGAGTTGCGTGACGCAGCTATGGTTCGAACTGAACTTGGGTTTTTTTTTATTTTTCCTGCCATGGAAGAAAATGAAAAATTGTTAGTCTTGTAATTATTGAAATTTAAATTTTCTTACAGGTTAATCTAGGCAAGGCCCGCTCAGGCGGATCGGCTAGTGATGCTTCTGCTTTCTGGGATCTGCTGGACCCTCCTATGCAAGCTCGGGTTGTCGCTGCAGGTTTCGGGGATTATGCTGCAGGACTGCGTCTCACGCAACCTCATTTCCCGCCCGCTATGCACTATGCATTGATGGAGCGGTGGAACGATTGCACGCACACTTTCGTTTTTGGGTTCGGAGAGATGACCCTCACACCCACAGACTACACTGCCATCACCGGCCTTCGCTTCACTGGTCCGGTTCCTCCACTAGACGCTTGGTACCAGACGGCTGCCATCGGAGCTCAGCTAGTCCGTTCCCTCCTCGGTGTCACGACGCAGACCCGATACACCGTGCAGGGGTGCATATCTTACGAGACTGTGAATACCCAAATTTTGAGGCTCAGAAAGCCTGTTTTCCCGGACTGCAAACAGTCCGGCCGGACCGGAGGCTATTTCGGAAGTTCACCGAAAATATGTCAATATGGTACTTAAAACGTCCGGAATATCGCGAGGATTGCGGAACAGGTCCCGGAATATTTTTCGGAGGTCCGGAACTCCCAAAAAGGCCCTCGGAGCGAGGCACGGTGTCCACACCGGCCACGGCGCGGGCCGGCGGAGCAGCTGCAAGATTGGGCGGGGGCACCTTCCGCCCCACTTTTCCTGTGCAAGGCCTGCGCAGAGCGGGCGAGGCCTGCCGCCCTGCGCGGGCGAGGCCTGTCGCCCGCGCGGGCGAGGCCTGACGCCCGAGCGAGCGGGAAAAGCTGAGCGGAGAGGCTGAAGAAAAAATGAGCGAGCGGGCGAGGCTTGCCGCCCAGCGCGCGGGGCATGTCGCCCGCAACGTGCGAGGCCTGTCGCGCGCAGGGCTGGCCAGCCGCCCAGCGCGCGCGGGGCCTGTCGCCCGCGCAGGCGGGGCCTGGCCCCCCCACGCCCCTGGGCGGCAACTGCCGGCCCAGGCTTGGGCGACACCTGCCGCCCAGACCAGGGAGGCCTTGCGGCCCACCGACTGGGCGGTCAGCTCCGCCTCAGGCGGCACCCCCCGCCCAGCGTGGGCGGGGCCTGCCGGACGAATCCTTCTCCCTCTCACGCTCCTTGCGTTTTCTTTACCGCTTTTTGCATTTAATTTAATTTTTATTGCATTTTTATTGTGATATTTGGACATTAAAATTAAACAAATTAAAATTAATTAATATTTCCTAAGCGAGGAGCTTAATCTGGAGTTAAGAAGCAGTCGTCGATTAAATCAGGTATGTAAACAAAACTCTGCCTATTTAATTTTAGCACTTCATGCATATTTCTCTTCTACTCTTAATAATTCTACAATTGCATAAATGCATCCACGTCATTATTTTTGGTAAATAAACTGCCTTAATTAATTTGATTAAGCTTAAATGCCCGGTTAATCAATAATCATGGTATTAAAGTTTAAATCCGACAATATTGGCTAAAAGAGCCTAGTTAATTAATAACTACGGTTCAATTGCCTTATTTCGAATAAATCTGGCTTAAGTCCAATTAATCAATAATTGTGGCTAAAAGCCTTAATCGATCACGTTTCGACAATAAATTGTGATTAAGCTCGAACGCCCGATTAATTGATAATCGTGGCATTAAAGCCTAAATCGCACATTTTTGGCAAACTAATTGCCTAAAACAACACATTTTGGCCAAAGGCCTTAAAATCAACCATTTTGGCGACAATCGCCTAAATCGCACATTTTGGCAACAATTGCCTAAATCAAATCATTTTGGCTAAAAGCCATTAAAATCAACATTTTTGGCAACATGCCTAAAAATCAATCAATCTTTGGCGAAATGCCTAAACACTCATGCACAAAGCATACACACAAAATGCACAAAGCATACACACACTCATGCACAAAGCATACACACTCATGCACAAAGCATACACACTCATGCATTAAGCATACCCATTCAAAGCCCTTCAAAGAAGGCCTATCGAACTACGTTGACTTTGATCTTCCATTCAAACGGAAGTACGTAGGCACGTTCGGGATTTCACCCCAGGTGGCAAGTCGAAATCATCGAAATCACTCAAACATTTCATTAATCCATCATTCACCTTGCAAAGCATTCATTCATCGATTAGTTCATCAGCATGACATAGTCTCGGGATCCATCTCGAGTTCGTAGATTGTGCTTTAAACATTGGGATAATTAATCTAGTAACTAGATTAATTAAAATTGGAGTCACTTAGGGTTTTTTCCTAGTTTACCCTAAAATAATTAAACAAGGTGGCGACTCATACATTCACGTGCATTTCTGTCCTTAGTCACATGCATTCATATGCTTATGACATTTGGGGAAGGGGTTCACAGAGACGGTTTTTCAGTTCTGGGCCGAGAGGATCAGGACCCGGTTGGAGGCTTGGCGAGAGTTGCCGGAGGATGTCTGACCTGCCGCTCCTGCATATACTCGCGAGGAGAGGGACCAGGCTGCTCGGTCCTTCTTGTTCTATATCATTTCCTCCCAGCTGTTGTGCACCTCCCAGAATAAGGGAGACCCTGCGATGCTGGCATGTCTTCGAGATCTGAGCCAGGTCGGGTCCTTCGACTGGGCCACACTTGGTTTGGCTCATCTCTATCACTGTCTGGATGTCTGGACCCGTGGTAGCGGTGAGTCGAACTGGCTATTCATCCGGCCTTTGGAGGTAACACACTTTCACTCTCAACTTTTCTTCTCATTTTGAACTGTTTAACTTACTGATACCGTTGCTTCTTATGTTGCAGGTATGGTCCTACGAGTACTGCATCTACCCCGGGGGTCCGAGCGGCGACTCTCCTGTCGAGTCCAGGAGGATTCCTCGCTATCTGTCCCACTGCCACCACACTTATGCCAGTGGCGAGGATCCCAAGTACTGGCGGAGCTTCCTTAATGACCGGGAGCTGTCTGATGTGAGTACAGAAAGAATCTCTGAATCTTTAGCTTGTCTCTTTTTATTTTGACGCACGACTAATGCTAATTTCTCATCATTTTTTTGCAGCTATCCTTGGAGCCATGGGATTGCGAGGCCTGGAGGACCTACCCGGGCCGGGAGGTAGCTGAGTTGCATACCCGGTCGAGACTGTTGATGCGAGGATACTAGGCTGACCGGTACTTCCTGGGAGAGAGAGTCTTCGACACTCCGATCTCTCCGGCACAGCGGAGAGTGCCCCATGCCCCTCCTCGGCATATGTGCCTGCTAGAGGGCTTGACTCGGGAGGACCTAGAGGTGGAGTATAGAGGCTTCTCGGCGAATGATTTCCTATCCGCCGGTGACTTTCATTCTTATTTTGCCTCTCGGATGCAGGCTCGACTTCCCGAGGTTCTCGAGTACATCCAGGTAACTCATCTAACCTTCAACCTTGTTTACTGTTATCATTCCTCCTTTGTTTCAAATCACTGATGCTGTTACTTTCTTCGTAACTAAATGTAGGAGCGGAAGACGCACAAGACTGCGGCTCACTATCGGGCTGAGGCAGTGGCTGAGGCTGGTGGCACGGCTCCGGCCGGACCAGCCGGTGTAGTACTAGGCAATGTCCCGTTTCCGCCAGGCATGGAGGTGGTACTGGATCCCGACCTTGGCTTGGGATCTGGCATCGCTATTCCTGCTGATCTGCGGTAGGCTCCTCCTCCGGTGCAGCTGGACCCTGAGCACACTACACATGTAAGTTATAAACCGAATTTACAAAGTTAGAAGTATTTTACCTGAATATCCTTTTAATGGATTTTTATTATTTGCAGGTGCCGGCCCAGAGGTACCAGGAGATCTGCCAGCGATTCGGGTTTGCCCGATCCTACATCGGCCGTCTTTACTCCGAGCGACATGAGCTGGTATGAATTCTACACATTTTTGCCTTTTTGCTTCTTTATTATTTTGGTAACCTTTCTTACACATGCTTGTCTTTACAGGAGCTGGAGAACGGGAGGCTACGGAGGCATCAGTCCTGCCAGTCCAGTGCCGTGAGCCGGCTTCAGGCAGAGGTAGAGCGGCTTCGGACGAGACTAGAGGTTGAGGGTATCCCGCTCAACTCTTCTGATGAGGATGAGGATGGCTCTTCTTCCGACGACGCGCCACCATCTCCACCCCCTCCGGCTGTTGCTGGTCCTAGCCGCAGGCGGCGGTAATCCTGCTGCACGTCTCCTCCGTTTTTGATACTTTTGAACATTTATTAGTTTAGTTTTTTTTTTATTATTATTATTATTTTTTATTTTATTTTATTATTTTTTTTTTGAATGGTTGTACAGTTGTATCAACACTTTATGATATCATTTATTTTTTTTTTTTACAACACTTGGCCTTTATCACTTTATCATATGTGTTTATGTTTTATAACTGTGAAGTCTTATTCCTGCAAAAACACAACACCAATACAACACCAAACACAAAATAGCGATGTCCCATTTGTTCATAAAAAAAATGGTTCATCTTATTAGCAGTCAGTGAATCGATTTATTGTAAATGAATAAATGAAATGAAATGAATAAAGAATAAGATAATGAACTTAATATGGAATATGATCAAAAGTTAATTTCCAAACAGAAAGCGTACTGTAGTACTTACCTGATAGGGCGGTCCATTCAGTGGATGCAGACGTAATGGCTCAACCATCCTTTCTCGATTAATGCGATCATAAGGACTCAACTTCCTTATTGTACAGGCCGTCCTTCTTATTGATCAATGCAGGTTTAAATGCTCACTGACCCGAATAGACCCTTCAAGATCGTCCTTCCAACTACTTCTGACGATGGACTGGAAATTGAGTGATGACGATGTTTCGCCCATCGGTTCCTTTACTCTTCTATAAATGGAAGTTTCGCTTCGCACCTCCTACCCATCCAGTGTTCAAAACATATCAGTTTCTTAAGTGACTTTCTTCCATGGCCTTTAGAAGCCAAGTCTCATCTTTTGTCCAATCCATTCCTGACGACTTATGGCAGATTCCCCCTATGGATCAACTTGCCTGGTTAAGGTATTTCAAAGACCTAAAACCCAACCTTGGCTTCTTGTCTTGGCTTATTACTCGTTTTAATCCGAACACCATGGTTTTCCGGTTTGAAGACTCTGAAGTGACTCCAACCTACGAGGAAATGTGTGCCGTGATGGATCATCATCCTGAAGAAGATGAAACTCCGGCCTTGCCCCCGGGTCCTAGGTGTGATTTAACTGAGATCGTGGCCTTGTGCCCGGTTTACCTTCCTGATGGCATAAACGTGGATCAAGGTCTTCCTTTGGAACCTTTCTTGAACAGGGTTTTGTCCACTGATCTAGATCTACCTTGGATCCGAGCTTGCTGCTTCTTGCTGTTGAACGTGTATGCCATGAAGAATCGTCAACCCGGAATTGGAGACTTCCGACTTTTGACCGTTGTTCGTGACATGCAATTGTACCATAGTACCGTCTTCATAATGATCATGGGAGAAACAATGTGTTGGGTCAGGGATATTGCCCTTCACATTACTGACTTCAATGTTCATCATCGCGGTTGTCCATTGCTATTGCAAGCCTGGGCTCTGGACAAATTAAGCCTGATTCCTCCGGTTCCAGCTCGCTTGATTCCAACTTATGGACCTGCCGTTTTTCAATCTCGGTCTTGGAGACGCTTCGATTTTGGTAGTAACCCTACTATTCGGTGGACCTGTCCTTGGTGGAGGATTAGACTGGTCACGATTGGAAGCATGAATCTCAATTATGTGTTGCATGCCAGTCTAGACCGTTCCATGGCCTATTTCCCAGATAGGATCAGTCGTCAATATGGGATGATACAGCGTGTTCCCCAAGTCCACAACTTCGAGAGCGGCCTGATAACATCACATCTGTTGACTAATTTGGCCGATCGTTGGCAAAGTCAAAACACCGTGCATTTAGATGAAGGAATGATGCAGAATACTGTGACACCTGCATATGCCAACTGGTTCTTTACCCCGCAATGATGTCACGCTTTGTGAAGGCTGACCTTTGCTGATAGGTCTCCTTAAAATAAATTGTTGTTGTTTTTTTCTTTTGCGTTCAAGCCATGAACTTTTATCTAAATGTGTCTGTTTTTCTTTTAATCAATGGCCTTGATGATTCTGTCTTTATTAATTCCTGCACATATAGACAACGAAAGACAACAAAACTTTTCTTTCGAAATTATTTGTTGTGTTAGTTATTTGGGGCTCCTGCCCTTGGGTTAATAAATGGAAACTCATAAAGTAAAAATTACTCTGTAAAAATAAAAGCTTATGCTTGGAAACAACAAAGAATGGAGTGACTGTTTTATTACCTGCACAAATCAAATAAAAATAACAAATGTAACTCCTTTATGTATGCATGAACTTATGCAAATGTCAAGGTTTATTCATGGCTTTGTTGATCCTTCCAGGGAAATCACTGAGAAAATGGTGTTCGTCCCTCTGACCACTGTCTTTTTATATAAAAAAAAAACTCAATGTTTAGGCAGGGCCAACAGCCAGGACATTTCGAACCAAATGAATCGATCTTTGTTTAAATAAGCAGAGAGGAAGGTCTTGCATTCTTCGACCGTAATTCCAGGACAAAAACAAAAATTTTAAAATGCAAATCCTTTATTAATCTTACTTCTTTTCAACATTATACAGAAGTAAAGAAAGTTTATTCTAATACAATGGTCATTCGCTCTAACTACTTAATTTCCTATTCTCCTTCGAGTCAAATTGATGGCGTTGAGCAACCAATCGCTAATCTGTCACGAACGCATGGCATGAATTCTGCATTTAGGCTAAGCACCACGCGTTGATCCCAAGATTTTATTTTATTATTCTGCATTTTTTTACATGCTCTAACTTTTGCCTAGGCCGCCCTTGCGGGTTTTCAACCTAACGAGCTCATTTTTTGCCTAAGCCGCCCTTTCGGGTTTTCAACTTAGCTCTCTTTTTTTATTTTCTTCTTTTTTTTTTTGACTTCTTTTTTTTTGAAATCATCATCTCAGACATAGAATCTTTTCATTTGATCCTGGTTGACAATCCGATTGATAGGCTCTCCTTCCATAGTGACTAATTCGACGGCGCCTTTAGGTAGCAGCTTCTGAATTCTGAACGGCCCATGCCAGTTGGGTTTGAATTTCCCAGCAGGATGATGTTGGGCTTCGTGATCCAACAACCTGATTAACGCCAAATCTCCATTCTTTAAAGCCCTTGGATGTACCCGCTTGTTGTAGAAACGAACAATCCTCCTTTTTCTCATCTGATCCTAGAATCGAGCATTCAATCTCCTTCCCTCTAAGAGTGTCAGATCTTCATACTTCTTCGTGACCCATTCTTCTTCGGTTAGACCAGCTTCTACCAAAACTCTGAGAGACTTCTTTTCGAGCTCTACCGTAACACTGCCTCCATCCCGTATACCAATTCAAAGGGAGAAGCTCCATTTACTGCCTTGAAGGTAGTGCGATGCCCCCAGAGCGCGAAAGGAAGTTTCTCGGCCCAGCTTCTGTGCCTTTCGCATATCTTTGACAGGATTCTTTTGATCTCCTTATTCGCAGCTTCTACTGCACCATTGGCCTGAGGGCGATAAGGAGAAGAATGATGATGCTCAACCTTATATTTATAAAGCAATTGGCCAACCTCTGCTTGAAAATGAGAACCATTATCTGTGACTATGTGATGGGGAACACCGTAGCGACAGAAAATGTTCTGTTCAATAAATATTGCCACTTGCTTGGCAGTTAAGATTCTATAAGATTGAGCCTCGATCCATCTAGAGAAGTAGTCAACTGCAACCAATATATACTGATGGTCGTTGGATGCTGCAGGTGAGATTTTACCGATGACGTCTATGCCCCATGCAGAAAAAGGCCATGAAGGAGTTGTCGGATAGAGTTCGACAGCAGATAAGTGGCTTCTATTGTCATGGTATTGGCAAGCTTTGCAACGACGCACATATTGAACACAGTCGCCTTCCATCTGCATCCAAAAATAGCCTTGCCTCATGATTTTTCTCGCTAAACTCATACTGCTTAAATGGGTACCACAGGTTCCTTCATGAACTTTTTTCATTATGTCCTCTCCTTCTTTCTTACTCATGCATCGCAGCAACATCCCATCCCAGGCTTTTCTATAGAGTTCGCCATCGGCTAGGACATAGTTCAGAGCCATTTTCCTTAAAACTGCACGGTCTTCTTTCGTCGCATCATCAGAAAAGGTACCGTCTTTCATATACCTCAGGATATCCGTAAACCAGGGTTCTTCCTCCGACTCCACCTGATTCACGTAATGTTCTTGATAGCACGGGATATTGGCTGTGGTAATGATAAATGGCTTCTTCGGAACTTTGCTTAAATCCTGCCAAGCCGACGCTAAGTTTGCCAAGGCGTCTGGAATTCTGTTATAGGTTCTTCCTATGTGAGTGAAAGTGATCTTGTCAAATAGTGCTGCCTTCTTCAACAAGTACTCAACATAGGGCTTCAATCTTTCCTCTTCTACCTTCCATCTCTCGTTGGCGTGCTCAATAACCAGTAAAGAATCTCCTATTACTTCGACCTCCTTAGCGCCGGATGTAAGAAGGGCTTCCATTCCCATGATGCACGCTTCATATTCTGCCATGTTGTTAGTGACCGGGAACAGTAGTCTCTTGCACATGGTTGTGACTTCGCCGTTAGGTGCTTCTATAACAATACCAGCCCCAGCTCCGTTCCTGTTAGCTGATCCATCAAAGTATAACTTCCAAGTTCCTGTGTCAATACTCAGCAAATGTTCATCTGGAAACTCCAATTCCCAAGATTCATCATCTGTTACGGGGTTTTCTGCTAGGAATTCCGCCACAGCTCGACCTTTGACCGTCTTCTTCTTTACGAACTCCGCATCCACACTAGACATCTGAATCAACCACTTAGACAGCCGTCCCTCTAGAGTAGGTGTTTTCTGCAAATACTTCAATGGATCAATTCTGGAGACGAAAGTGACCCTGAAGGAATCAAAATACGGCCTCAATTTCTTTATCGACCACACTACTGCCATGCATGTTTTCTCAATCAGATTGTATTTCTCTTCGATAGGTAGTAGTTTCTTGCTGATGTAGTAAATGGCTTTCTCTACTCCAGCGGCAGTCCGGCTGTACCAACATTGCTCCCACTCCTGCATCTTCTATAGATAAGTACAAGATCAGAGGTTCTCCTGGTCTTGGTGAACTGAGTACCGGTGGATTGATCAGGTATTTCTTTATGTGGTCAAAGGCTTTCTGGCAATCTTCATTCCACTTAACTGGCTGATTCTTCTTCAGTAACTTGAAAATTGGAGCACAGGTGATGGATAACCTCGAAATAAATCTACTGATGTACTGAATTTTACCCAGGAAGCTTCTCACCTGACGTTCCATTTTCGGCGGTTCCATATCCTGAATGGCTTTTATTTTGTCTAAGTCAACCTCAATCCCGTTAGGTCCTACCACGAAACCCAACAATTTTCCCTTCATCACTCCGAATACACACTTCTTGGGATTAAGCCTCAAATTATACTGTTTGACCCGTGTGAAGAACTTCTCCAGCATCGCTGCATGTTCTTCCTGTGTTTTTGTCATGATCACCATATCATCTACATACACTTCCAATCCTTTATGGATCATATCATGAAATAACGTAGTAGCCATCCTCTGATATGTTGCCCCGGCGTTCTTTAGTCCAAATGGCATCACTCTGTAGCAAAATGTTCCGAAGTCTGTGGTGAAAGCAGTCTTATGTTTATCCACTAAGGCCATCAATATCTGGTTATATCCGGAGAATCCGTCCATCATAGAATAACATCCCATCCCAGCAGCACTGTCTATCAAAACATCTATGTGTGGAAGTGGAAAGTCATCTTTGGGCAAGGCTTTGTTCAGGTCCCTGTAGTCGACACAGACCCTTATCCTGCCATCTTTCTTCAGCACAGGGACTATATTTGCCAACCATTCCGGATAGTGTACTACTTCTAAGAATCCTGCGTCCAACTACTTCTGGACTTCCGCTTTGATCTTGTCCTGCCATTCTGGTCTGACCCTTCTCCTCTTCTGCTTTACTGGCTTAACACTCGGATCAGTAGGAATGAAGTGCTCCGCTATTGATCTGTCGATCCCTGGCATGTCCGCGTAGCTCCAGGCAAATACCTTTGATTTTCTTTTAATGCATTCTTGAAGGTCCTGTCTGAGCTCAGATTTGAAGTCTGATCCGATTTCAATTATTTTAGAATCTTCGGTGGTGCTTAAATTAAATGCAAAACTATGCAATGCATTTATGTCAAATATGCGAGTGGTATAATCAATGCCATGAACGTGACAATCAGGAAAACAAGAAAACAAATAGTCAAAGTTCACTTCCAATGATTGAAATAAAAGAGGAAAACCATCCATATTATTCTCAAAACAGGCATCAGAAAAACAAAACACAGGATTCACTGCTTGTTCAATACATTCATTACAAGTATCTTTTATTGCTGAGATTACTTCATCTGGATCTGCACCTCCTTCATCTTCCGCCGGGGTAGCTCCTTTCTTGGCCTTTCCCTGCTCTATCATCTTCTTCGCCTTCCTCTCTGCCTCTTCGGCATCTTCAGCAGCTAGAACGGACTGGAGGATCCTTGCCTTGGCTTTTTGCTCTTGTACTAGCTTAGAAACTTCATCCCCAATCCCCAAAAAGTCTTCAAACTCGGATATCTTCTTCGACCAATCAGATTCAGTGCTTGCTTGTGTCATACCCACCATAAACTCAGTCCCATCCACCAGCTGTTCCAAGGAAGGTTCGGGCGATTTGATCAGCTTCTCCTCATAATCAGTCATAAATATCTCTAAACCGGGGTAGGTCTTCCCTCTACTTTGAAATTCTCCCTCGGCTTGTGGAACAAAGAAGATATGATTCAAATTTGACCCTCTAACTGGAGACCGGATCTCATACTTCTCCTTCTTTCTATTTTCGGAATAGCCCAATCCGCGCTTGTCTTGTTGTCCAAATGCTGATGAGAGAGGCTCAAACCTTCCTTGTAGCTCCCAGCCCAAACCTTGACCATACTGCCACTGCATTCTCTTCATCATCTTCCTCGAGAGAGGACTCATCCGATTCACTGCACTCTTGCTCTCGGTGGTGGGCGCCTCAATTACTGCCACCTGAAATCCCGATAAGGGCACCGCCAGTTCTAGACCTTCCACTGTAGCCACACTCAGATCTTCCTGTGCATTGACTGTGACCACATCTGTACCGCACGGAATTTTTACTTTTCTGTGCAAAGTGGACGGGACTGCGCCTAAGGGATGGAGCCATGGTCTTCCCAACAACAGAGCATAGTTGGCTAAGATATCTAGCACAACTACATCTACCCAGCTTTCCACTGCCCCTGTGGATATCTTCGCTTTGAAAGTCCCTTTTGCATTCCGCATAGTGTTATCATAAGCCTTGACCACCATGTTGGATGGTTCAAGCTCTGATTCTTCGATCTTGAACTTAGACAGCATCTTCAGCGGACATACACATAGTGCTGATCCGTTGTCCACCATCACATTCCGGGTGTCTCGTCCATTGACGGCAATCTGAATGTACAACGGCTTACAATGGTTTCTTCCTTCTGATGGAAGGTCTGAGTCAAAGAAGGTAACTTCACCGATTCTACGTTGTAGCACGTTGATCATATCAACACTCTGGATCCGAGCCGGCACTCTAACGAAAGTCATGGCTTTGAGCAAGGCTTCTCTATGCTCTTTAGATGCTATCAGCAAATCCCATATTGAAATGTCTGCTCTGGTTCTTTGCAATTGACTCAACACCGAACTGGCGGTCACCCCACTAGGTGTTTTGTTCTGACTGCTTTCTCCAACTTTGACAGCCTTCTTTTGCCCTTTCACTACCTCTTCCTCATTCTTTTTCTCTTTCGGCTTCCCCTCGTCTTTCTCTGTCACTTTCTTCTTTGCTCCATCAACAGCAATCTCTTTTCCCCTAGTCTGCATACCGTTCTTGGGATTATACACTCGCCCACTGCGGGTCAGGCTCTAAACACCTACTTCATTCACTTCTTCCTCACTGCTGTAATACCATTGTTCCTCTTGGTCAGCTAAGCTCTTCTGAATGGCCAGCTGGAGCTATTCATCTTCATCCTCTAGTACATCACCTACTTTCACAGTGATACTCTTCTCGATTTCAATCTTCACTGGCACCTTTTCTTCCTCATCACTACTACAGTCATCCCATATGTTCAACATAGCACACATCCATTCTTCCCATTCTGCTTCAGCTAATACTACCTCTTCTGGTAACTCGCTCCCAATTGCATTGACCGATCCGTCCAACTGAGACTTACGAGGCGGATAATTGTACTGATATTGGGGAAGCGGATTGTTCTTGGTGCTGGGTTTGCTCTTGTCCGAGGGCTTGGAAATCTTCCCACTGTCAATCAGGTCTTGAATATCGTGCCTCAATTTGAAACATTCATCAGTTGAATGCCCTTTGCATTGATGATAATCGCAATTTTTGTCCATATACCTCCCTCGAATTGGCTTAGTCGGGTCAACCGGTAGCTTCGATAACACCCCGTTCTTGATACAAGATCTCAGTACTGTGCTCAAGGGTCTCCCCAAATCGGTGAATTCTCTCCTACGCCTTTCGTTAACTGATCCCACTATAGCATTGTTATTCCCTGACTGATTCTGATTACTGCTTCCGGCACCTCTGTCACCATAAGAAGTCCGGTAGTTACCAAACCCTCTATTCTTCTTCTTTTCTTCCTTATACAGCTCCTCAATGTTCAATCCAGCACTTTGAACTAAAGAAAAATCGGTGAGAGGCTGAGTCAACATCCTTTCCTTGAAGAAGGGTAGTAGGCTCCTGTTAAAGATTCTGATCAGCTGTTTGTCTTTTGGCCTTGTCTGCACCCTGTACAACTTAGTTCTCCACCTTCTGTAGTAATCGGAAAAGCTTTCATCCTTCCCTTGTCTTAAACTCTCTAGATCACGCAGACTGAACTCATCACTCTCTTCAGTCTTGAAATGTTTGAGAAAAGTTGTCTGCAGTCTGATCCAATTCTTCTGAACCTCCTCGTCTAAACCGTCATACCACCTCCGATAGTCTTTATGTAGTGTTTGCGGGAATGCTCGCAAAACATCTTTCTCGTTATACCGGTTCATCTAGGACACTCAGAGAAATTCAGATAAGTGAGAGCGAGGATCATTGTCTCCTTCAAATATAGAATGTTTGAAGGTCTTGAATGAGGCCGAACTGGTCGGGTGCAAAACATACTCAGTTATGTGAAAATTGGTGGCCGGGTCTTTCTCCTTTACTGCCGCCATTTTGTCGAATCTTTCCTTCAGATCGGCGAGTTGTTTGAGCACATCATTCTCGACTGGGATAGTATTTCCCACAGAAGTCTGAGTTTCTGCTACAGGTTCTAGAATTGGCCTCTCTTCAACCACAGGTTGGCTACCCGAAGGGGGAGTATTCTGGTTTTGGGCCCTATCTTGAGCAAGAGCCGCAGCCACAATCTGTGCAATGGTTCTTATCTGAGCCTCAGAAAATCCGGTCTCATTTTCCGTGTTATCGGCCATTTCTACTGAATCTGAATCGGGCTCTGAATCTGATGAACTGGACTGATTCATGGAGCTAACTGGAGCAAATTCGGGGATTGGGGATGTTCTGATTAAACGCTGACCAGGACGTCGATTCCAAACTCTCAAAGTAGTTTCCCGGGAAGGATCAATTCTGACCAAAAATTTCTGAGTTAAAGAGGGTCCTGCATGTATGCATGTGAAAATGAGAGCACATAGGATGAGAAATGCATTTCTAATGCGCTAAAGCCGGTATGGAAATAAGATCTCGGTTTCGGCGACCGGATCAAAAATTCGATATGAATAATGCATCAATAACTTATTTTGTATTTGAATATTTCAAGCATTATCTGTCGTCAATCGTTCCTTTTGGATTTACGATCAACTATTTTCTCTCGAACCCCTAATTTTTGCCTCGGAATGAAAGAATTTCCGAGTGGGATTTTACTTTTGTTGTTTATTATTATATTTTTTGTATCCTTACTTTTTGCCTTGGAACATATGGTCCCAAGCAGGATTTTCTTTTATTTTGTTACAAAATTTTATAATCTCTCACTTATTTTCAGATAATGCGAGAAATATCGAAATACAAAGGAATTGCAACCCCCTTATAACTCCCTTTTCTTTTGGGTATTAGTTCACTATAAGTAATTACATTATATTATTCGTAACGAATTTGAAATCCGGTCTCAAAATCAAGGTCAAATGTCCATACCGAACATTAGCTCTTATTAATGCATGGCTGAAAAGGAAGGTGTTACATGGTGCATGAATGTCACAACATATGTACAGTTTATAGCAAACAGGGGAACGGGAGTTGGGAAATGCATGCCTTCCAACCTTATTCCTCCCACACACGAATTCCATTGGTATAAATTCCGACATCTGTTTCCTAGGAATAGGTCTAATCTCGACAACCAACAGGGGGTTTTGAGATTGACGATATAAGCTCTCGGAAATGAATGCGGCATTACAACAGCAAATAGAATCGGGTGCACCTTAGAGGAAGTAACTAAGGTTTTGAACTATGTGCATG
Organism: Jatropha curcas; assembly: GCF_041381405.1. Lineage (NCBI taxonomy): Eukaryota > Viridiplantae > Streptophyta > Magnoliopsida > Malpighiales > Euphorbiaceae > Jatropha > Jatropha curcas. Next base: position 19,327,582 of record NC_143154.1, read on the forward strand.
GGCTTCGATCTCATTAGGCTGAACAAAGTCTGGGTTCCGCAAACAGGATTCGGGCTTTGTTGGGCCTACTCCTTTTGACGCACCTTTACGGTACTAGGCTTGCGGTTGGTAGTAATGTTAATTCTCGGATGGATGCACCTAAATCGCATGGTCTAGGCTAGATCCACCGTCAAACTTAACACCAGTACCGAAAGGGTGATATGGGTAGAATGAGATGAGAAGCAAGGAATGCGAATGAATGCAAAAATCCTAGAAGGAAAAAGGAAGTAATTAAACACATACGGACGATTAATAATTTTCCATCGGCTTTTCTAACCAATTTTTATTTAGAAATAGTAGGCTTTTAGAGTCAATTCCTAATTGCAACCACTAGATTATTAAAAATAACCGGGGATTAATGGGTGCAAAATCCCCAGTGAAGTCGCCAAACTGTTTTCCCTCGGAGAAAATCACTGTAAGATTTTATATGTTTTTGATGTATATTTTGGAAATCGTGGTGATAAAAACCTTTTTGGACGCGAATGCCGATAAATCGGTCTTATAAATTATTTTTAGTCGCCACCCATTTTTTCGGCAATGGGACCGTTTCCATTTTTTTAATTTTATAAAAAGTGACTCCATTTTAACCCATATTATTTAAGGCCTTTTATTTGAAATAAAACTGGTCAGGCGTACCAAGTACGATTCTAGGTAAGGGAATTAGGTACGTCGGCCCGTTGGAAGCCGACGCCCGGAAAAAATCGGCCTCTTTTTACCTACGATTTCTAATTTGATTTTATTTTAGAAAAGCCAATTATTTAATTAAGTCCCAACCCGATTAAGTCGAACCGAGCTCCTATGTGGAAAATTAATTAATCGTCCCAATTAGGTCCATCCATTGCATTCATCACAAATAAAGCATATCATCCATCATCCATCCATAATACATATCAAATAAAATAAAAGACCCGCTCTTGCCTTATGGTTAAAGGCAGGCCACAAACCGAATTTGATAATATAATTAATAATAAACAAAGAGAAATAAATCCTAAAAACCTCATAATCATTAATGATTAATTGATTTGGTTTGATTAAATCTTAGTTTGCCCATAATTGATCATTTTCTGAGTTAAGATTAAAATCTACTTAGTAACATGAAATTAAAGCGAAATAAGGAAATTATTCTAGAATCTTAAGACAGTCGCGTCACGCAGCTGTTCCATGAAGAACAGTCGCGTGGCGCAACTAACCTTATTCATTCTGGAACTTTAGAACAGTCGCGTCACGCGGGTGTTCTATGAAGAACAGTCGCGTGGCGCAACTCTTATTATATTACTGGAAATAGGTACAGTTGCATCACGCAGCTGTTCTATGAAGAACAGTCGCGTGACGGAACTCCTAGCTACGTGACGGAACTATTCATGACTTATTGAAATTCTCAGCTTTATTGATTATTTATCCAAAATATCACATTAAATATGAATATGAGAATAAAAGTATACTAGGTACACAAATAGCTGCGTCACGCAGGTGGTCCAGTCCGAATCAAAGACTTTTGGACATGAACAGTCGTGTCACGCAGGTAGTAGCTGCGTGACGTGGCTGCTCTGGTCCGCAACTACCTTTCAAACTCCCTTTTTTACGTTCTTTTTTTGTTAACAATGATTTAACACAACTCAGAAATACTCAAAAATGGGCAAAATGGCGTTTAACCAATACCAAACTAACCAACTACTTGAAAAATGAGATTTTAAGGAATAAAATGCTAGAAATGAAAGATAATGTTTAGAATGGTTACCTTGCCCTCAGATTCGAGGATTGCATGCGCTAAGATTAGCTTAGGAACGTTGTTTCACGATTCCAGGAATGTGATATCGAGATTTTCACAAAGCAAAACGTTTTGATCTTTCTTTCTTTTCTCTCTTTTTCTCTTACTATATTTTTATGCTTTTTGATTTCAAAACTAAACTGTTAAGGGCTTGATCTTCCTCAAGTTTACTCACTTGAGCTCTTGGGGAAGAAACCCTAGCCGTTTTTTATCAAAAAACTTAGTTTAGATCTTTAAGTTTTTTAGAGAAAAATGAGAGAAAATGCAAAGTCTAAAAAAGGGTCCCGTTTTTGCTGTAAAATGCTGTATTTATATGGCTAGGGCAACAGGGCAGTCGCGACACGTGGGTAGAAGCTGCGTGACGCACCCGCAAACCTGCGTGACGCGACTTACTTTTCGTACAGTTGCCGCGTATCCATACAAACAGTGCAGGCCGTTGCAAGGGCGCGCGCCAGAGGTGTGAGCCCTGTTAGAGCTGCGTGACGCAACTAAGAGTGCCGTCACGCAGGTACTAGCTGCGTGACGCAGCCCTAACACGGGTCAGACTCCTTTGGGCGGTTCGATTCAATTTCTTTTGGTTCAACCACTTCTGATTTATCGTGATACCCCGTCCCTTGTCCTCATATCATCATTGGGTCAGGTAGAGGCATAAAATCACGCGTCAACACGGGCTGGGATATTCAGAGAACAAAAAGAAGGAGAAGTATGAGATCCGGTCTCCGGTTAGAGGGCCAAATCTAAATCATATCTTCTTTGTTCCACAAGTTGCAGGAGAATTTCAGAGTAGGGGGAAGACCTATCCTGGCCTGGAAATATTCATGACAGACTTTGAGAAGAAACTGATCAAGTCTCCTGAACCTTCCTTGGAACAGCTGGTTGAAGGAACAGAGTTCATGGTGGGTATGATGCAAGCAGATACTGAAGCTGAATGGTCGAAGAAGATATCCGAGTTTGAAGACTTTTTGGGGATTGGGGATGAAGCTTCTAAGATGGTGCAAGAGCAGAAAGCCAAGGCACGGATCCTCCAGTCGGTATTAGCTGCTGAAGACGCCGAAGAGGCAGAGAGGAAGGCGCTGAAGATGGTAGAGCTTGAAGAGGATGAAGAGGAGAAAGCAGAAGCCATCCCGGAAGACGAAGAAGATGCAGATGCAGATGAAATAATTCAAGCAATAAAGAACACTTGTGATGAATGTATTGAGCAGGCAATTAATCCTGTATTTTGCTTTTCTGATGTTTGTTCTGAGAACAATATGGATGGTTTTCCTTTATTATTTCAATCAATGAAAGTGAACTTTGACTATTTGTTTTCTTGTTTTCCTGATTGTCATGTTCATGGCATTGATTATACCACGCGCATATTTGACATAAATGCATTGCATCATTTTGCATTTAACTTAAGCACCACTGAAGATCCTAAATTAATCGAAATCGGATCAGACTTTAAACCTGAGCTTAGACAGGATCTTCAAGAATGTATCAGAAGAAATTCAGAGGTATTCGCCTTGAGTTATGCTGACATGCTAGGAATCGACAGATCAATAGCAGAGCACTTCATTCCTACTGATCCAAGTGTTGAGCCGATGAAATAGAAAAGGAGATGAGTCAGACCAGAATGGCAGGATAAGATCAAAGCTGAAGTCCAGAAACAGTTGGATGCAGGATTCTTGAAAGTAGTACACTATCCGGAATGGTTGGCTAATATAGTCCCTGTGCTGAAGAAAGATGGGAGGATAAGGGTCTGTGTCGACTACAGGGACCTGAACAAAGCCTCACCTAAGGATGACATTCCACTTCCGCATATAGATGTTTTGATCGACATTGCTGCCGGAATGGGATGTTATTCTATCATGGACGAATTCTCCGGATACAACCAAATACTGATGGCCTTAGTTGACAAGCACAAGACTGCCTTCACCACGGATTTTGGTACCTTTTGCTATAGAGTGATGCCATTTGGAATGAAGAACGCCGGGGCAACATATCAAAGAATGGCTACAACATTATTTCATGATATGATCCATAAAGGATTGGAAGTATATGTAGATGACATGGTGATCATGACAAGAACATAGGAAGAGCACGCAGAAATGCTAGAAAAGTTCTTTGCACGGGTCAAACAGTACAATCTAAGACTCAATCCCAAAAAGTACATATTCGGAGTAACAAAAGGGAAGTTATTAGGTTTTGTTGTAGGACCTAACAGGATTGAGGTTGACCCCGACAAAATAAAAGCCATTCAGGATGGAACCGCCAAGAACAGAACTTCAGGTGAGAAGCTTCTTGGGTAAAATTCAGTACATCAGTAGGTTTATTTCGAGGTTATCCATCACCTGTGCTCCAATTTTCAAGCTACTTAAGAAGAATCAGCCGGTTAAGTGGAACGAGGACTGCCAGGAAGCCTTGGATCACATAAAGAAGTATTTGATGAATCCTCCAGTGCTGAGTTCGCCTAGACCTGGAGAACCTCTGATCCTGTATTTGTCTATAGAGGATGTAGGAGTTGGAGCAATGTTGGTACAGCCGGACGCCGTCGGAGTAGAAAAGGCCATTTATTACATTAGCAAGAAGCTACTGCCTATCGAGGAGAAGTACAACTTGGTGGAGAAAACGTGTATGGCAGTAGTATGGTCGATAAATAAGTTGAGGCCTTACTTTGATTCCTTCAGGGTCACTTTCGTTTCCAAAATTGATCCTCTAAAGTATCTGCAGAAAACACCTACTCTAGAAGGACGACTGTCTAAGTGGTTAATTCAGATGTCTAGTGTGAACGTAGAGTTTGTAACGAAGAAAATGGTCAAAGGTCGGGTTATGGCAGAGTTCCTAGCTGAAAATCCTGTCGCAGATGACGAGTCATGGGAATTGGAGTTTCCAGATCAACACTTGTTGTGCATCGAAACAAGAGCTTGGAAATTGTACTTTGATGGATCAGCCAACAGAAATGGAGCCGGAGCTGGTATTGTAATAGAAGCACCTAATGGCGAGGTCACCACAATGTGCAAAAGGTTGTTGCTCCCGGTCACTAACAATATGGCTGAATATGAAGCATGCATCATGGGAATGGAAGCTCTTCTTGCATCTGGTGCTAAGGAGGTCGAGGTAATAGGAGATTCATTATTAGTTATTGAACATGCCAACGAGAGATGGAAAGTAGAAGAAGAGAGATTGAAGCCCTATGTCGAGTACTTATTGAAGAAGGTAGCACTTTTCGATAAAATCACCTTCACTCACATAGGAAGAACCTATAACAAAATTCCGGATGCCTTGGCAAACTTAGCATCAGCTTGGCAGGATTTGAGTAAAGTGCCAAAAAAGCCGTTCATCATTACCGCAGCCAATATCCCGTGCTATAAAGAACATTTTATGAATCGGGTGGAATCGGAGGAAGAACCCTGGTTTACAGATATCCTGCGATATATGAGAGACGAAACCTTTTCTGATAATGCGATGAGAGAAGACCAGGCAGTTCTCAGAAAAATGGCTTTGAATTATGTCCTGACCGACGGTGAACTCTATAGAAAAGCTTGGGACGGGATGTTGTTAAGATGCGTGAGCAAGAAAGAGGGAGAAGAAATAATGAAGAACGTCCATGAGGGAGTTTGTGGTACTCATTTAAGTGGCATGAGCTTAGCCAGAAAAATCATGAGGCAAGGTTATTTCTGGATGCAGATGGAAGGTGATTGTGTTCATAATGTGCGTCATTGCAAAGCATGCCAATATCATGACAATAAAAGCCACTTACCTGCTGTTGAACTCCACCCGACAGCCCCCTCTTGGCCTTTTTCTGCATGGGGCATAGATATTATCGGAAAAATCAAGCCAGCAGCATCGAATGGCCATTAGTATATATTGGTTGCAGTGGACTACTTTTCTAAATGGATTGAGGCTCAATCTTACAAAACCTTAACCGCCAAACATGTGGCTAGATTCATTGAACAGAACATTTTCTGTCGCTATGGTGTGCCCCATCACATAGTTGCAGATAATGGTTCTCATTTTCAAGCAGATGTTGGCCAGTTGCTTTATAGATATAAGGTTGAGCATCACCACTCTTCTCCTTATCGCCCTCAAGCTAATGGTGCAGTAGAAGCTGTGAATAAGGAGATTAAAAGAATCCTGTCGAAGATGTGTGAAAGGTACAGAAGCTCGGCCGAGAAACTTCCTTTCGCGCTCTGGGGGCATCGCACTACCTTCAAATCAGTGAATGGAGCTTCTCCTTTTGAACTTGTATATGGGATGGAGGCAGTGCTACCGATAGAGCTCGAAAAGAAGTCTCTCAGGGTTTTGGTAGAAGCTGGTCTGACCGAGGAAGAATGGGTCAAGAAAAGATACGAGGATCTAGCGCTTTTAGATGGAAGAAGACTGAATGCTCGATTCCAGGATCAGATGAGAAAAAGAAGGATTGCTCGTTTCTACAACAAACTGGTACATCCAAGGACTTTAAAGAATGGAGATTTGGTATTGATCAGATTATTGGATCATGAAGCCCAGAATCATCCTGGTGGGAAATTCAAACCCAACTGGCATGGTCCGTTCAGGGTTCAGAAGCTATTAGCTAAAGGTGCCGTTGAATTAATTACCATGGAAGGGAAGCCTGTCAACTGGATTGTCAATCAAGATCAAATGAAAAGATTTTATGCCTGAAATGATGATTTCGATTAAAAAAAAAAACTAGCTAAGTTGAAAACCCGAAAGGGCGGCTTAGGCAAGAAATGAGCTCGCTAGGTTGAAAACCTGAAAGGGCAGCCTAGGCAAAAGTTAGAGCATGAATAAAAAATAATAAAAATAAAATTTTCGGGATCAACGCGTGGTGCTTAGTTTAAATGCGAAATCTATGCCATGCGTTCGTGACAGATTTGTGATTGGTTGCTCAATGTCATTAACTTGACTTGAAGGAGAATAGGAAAATGAGTAGTTAAAATAAATGACCATTGTATTAAAATAAGTTTTCTTTACTTCTGTATAATGTTGAAAAGAAGTAAGATTAATAAAGGATTTGAATTTCAAAATTTTTCTTCCTTTTGTTTCGGGGTTATGTTCAAAGAATGCAAGACCTTCCTCTCTGCTTATCTGCTTATCCGATCAAGATTGACTCATCTATCTCGAAAATGTTCTGGCTGTTGGTCTGGCCTAAGCAATGAATTCTTTTAAACATTGATCAGAAGGACGAACACCATTTTCTCAGCGATTTCCTTGGAAAGATCAATATAAAACCATGAATAAAACCTTAGTACTCATATAGGTTCATGCATACATAAAGAAGTTACATATGTTGTTTTTGTTTGATCTGTGTAGGTAATAAAATAGTCACCCCATTCTTTTTGTTTCCAAGTGTAAGATTCTGTCTTTACAGAATAATTCATTTTTATGAAGCTTTCATTTATTAACCCGAGGGCAGGAGGCCCAAATAACTAACTGTTGACGCGTAATTTTATACCCCCACCTGACCCGATGATGATATGAGGACAAGGGATAAGGTATCACGATAAACCAGAAGTGTTTGAACCGAAAATTGAACCAAACCGCCCAAAGGAGCCTGACCTGTGTTAGGGCTGCGTCACGCAGCTAGTACCTGCGTGACGGCACTCTTAGCTGCGTCACGCAGCTCTAATAGGACTGACACCTCCGGCGCGCTCCTGTGCAACGGCCTGCACTGTTTGTATGGATACGCGGCAACTGTACGAAAAGTAAGTCGCATCACGCAGCTTACGGGTGTGTCACGCAGCTTATACCCACGTGACGCGACTATGCTCTGTTGCCCTAGCCATATAAATATAAAAACGGGACTTTTGACATTTTTGCTCTCATTTCCTCTAAAAAGATAGCCTTCTGAGATCAAGTTTTTGATTAACGACTAGAGCTCTTTCTCAAGAACTCAACTGAGTAAACTTGAGGAAGATCAAGTCATAGATATTTTAGGTTTAAGATCAAAAAAAAAAAAAATACAAAAAGATAAGAAGAGGAAAAGAGAGGAAAAACAAAAAAAGGGAAAACGATTTATTTTTTGTAAAAGAACTTGGTGATCACGCTTCTGGGATCGTGAGAAGTTATCTCTAAACTAATATCAGTGCATGCAGTCCTCAAATCTGAGGGCTAGGTAACGATTCTAACTTTTCCTTTTCATTTCTAGCATTTTATCTCTTAAAAATCTCATTTTCACAGTGTTTAGTTGACCTATTATTGATAAAACGTAAGTTTGCCCATTGTTGAACTCTTCTAGGTTGATTTTAATTACTTTTAATAAAAAGAACATGTAGAAAAGAGTAGTTTGAAAGGTAGTTGCGGATCAGAGCAGCCGCGTCACGCAGCTGCTCATGTCCAAAAGCTCTTAGCCTGGATTGGACCACCTGCGTGACGCAGCTGTTCGCGTACTCAGTTATATTTTGTCTTATATTTGTATTTAATGTTTTGCTGTAAATGAATAATCAATAAGTCTGAGTATTTTAAATAAATCACGAACAGTTCCGTCACGTAGCTAGGAGTTCCGTCACGCGACTGTTCTTCATAGAACAGCTGCGTGACGCAACTGTTCTAATCTATAGGACCATAACCAGAGTTCCGTCAGGCGACTGTTCTTCATATAACAGCTGCGTGACGCAACTATTACAAATCCCAGAATAAAAGATAAGAGCTGCGCCACGCGACTGTTCTCCCATAGAACAGTTGCGTGACGCGACTGTCTTCCAGTCCCAGGTTATTTTTTGTCTTAATTTCATTTCATTAAGTAGATTTTAATTTCAATCCGGAAAATGATCAATAATGGGCAAATTGAGTTTTAATCAAATCAAGTCAATTAATCTGTTGTGATTATGGTATTTTGAGAATTAATATTTTGTTATTTCCTTTTAACTATATTATTAAACTCGGTTTGTGGCCCGCCTTTAACCATAAGGCAAGAGCAGGTCTTTTAATTTTATTTGATATGTATGGTGGATGAATGATGGATGTGATGCTTAATTTATGAATGAATGCAATGAATGAACTTATTTGAGACGGTTAATTAATTTTCCACATAGGAACTCGGTTCGATTTGTTCGGGTTGGGTTTAAATAATTGGCTTTTCTAAAATAAAATCAATTAGAAATCGTAGGTTAAAAGAGGCCGGTTTTCCGGGCGTCGGCTGCCAATGGGCCAACGTACCTAATTCCCTTACCTAGAATCATATTTGGTACGCCTGACCAGTTTTTCTAAATAATAGGCCTTAAATAAAATTGGGTTAAATGAAGTCACTTTTATAAAATAAAAATTGGAAACGGTCCCATTGCCGAAATAATGGGTGGCGACTAAAATGATTTATAAGACCGATCTATCGGCATCCCGTATTCAAAAAGGTTTTATCACCTCTTTTTCCAAAATAAAACAATAAACAATGTAACAAAATGAAAAAAAGACGTTTTTTCGAGATCCTTCCGGGGTTCGGGATTTCGACGAAAACAGTTTGGCGACTTCACTGGGGATTTTGCACCCATTAATCCCCGGTTATTTTTAATAAATTAGTGGTTGTATTTAGGAATTTGCTCTAAAAGCCTTCTTTTCTAAATAAAATTGGTTAGAAAAGCCATTGGAAAATTTTTAATCGTCCGTATATGTTTAATTGCTTTCCTTTTCTTTCTAGGATTTTTGCATTCATTCGCATTCCTTGCTTCTCACCTCATTCTACCCGTATCACCCTTCGGTACTGGTGTTAAGTTTGACGGTGGATCTAGCCTAAACCTCGCGTTTTAGGTGCATCCATCCGAGAATTAACATTACTACTAACCGCAAGCCTAGTACCTTAAAGGTGCGTCAAAAGGAGTAGGCCCAACAAAGCCCGAATCCTGTTTGCGGAACCCAGACTTTGTTAAGCCCAATAAGACTAAAGCCAATGCACTTAGTTAAAAGCCTTAGTTACTTCCCCTAAGGTGCACCAGATTCTGTTTGTTGTTGTTATACCGCATTCATTTCCGACAGTTAATATCGTCAATCTCAAAACCCCCTGTTGGTTGTCGAGATTAGACCAATTCCTAAGAAACAGATGTCGGAATTTTATACCAACGGAATCCGTGTGTGGGAGAAATAAGGTTGGAAGGCATGCATTTCCCAACTCCCGTTCCCCTGTTTGATGCAAACTGTACATATGTTGTGACATTCATGCATCATGTAACATTTTCTTTTTCAGCCATGCATTAATAAGAGCCAAGTTCGGTATGGACATTTGACCTTGATCTTGAGACTGGATTTCAAATTCGTTTTGAATAATATTGTGCAATCACTTATAGTGAATCAATACCCAAAAGAAAAGGGAGATATAAGGGGGTTGCGATTCCTTTGTATTTTTACATTTCTCTCATTATCTGAAAATAAGTGAGAGATTACAGAATTTTGTAACAAAATAAAATGAAAATCCTGCTTGGGACCATATGTTCCAAGGCAAAATGTAAGGATACAAATACACAATAAAAAAATGATAAAATAATAAAATCCCGCTCGGAAATGCTTTCATTCCGAGGCAAAAGTTAGGGATTTGAGAGAAAATAGTCGATCGTAAATCCAAAAGGAACGGTCGACGACAGATAATGCCCGAAATGTTTAAAGTACAAAATAAGTTATTGTCATATTATTCACACCGAATTTTTGGTCCAGTCGTTGAAATCGAGATCTTATTTCCATGCTGGCTTTAGCACATTAGAAATGCATTTCTCATCCTATGTGCTTTCATTTTCGCATGCATACATGCAGGACCCTCTTTAACTCAGAAATTTTTTGTCAGAATTGATCCTTCCCAGGAAACCGCTTCGAGAGTTTGGCACCGACATCCTGGTCAGCGTCTACTCAGAACATCCCCAATCCCCGAGTTCATCCCGGTCAGTTCAGTAAACTATTCAAGTTCATCAGATTCAAAGCCCGACTCAGATTCAGTAGAAATGGCAGATGATATAGGAGAAGAGCCTGGATTTTCACAACTCAGATAAGGACCATAGCTCAGATTGTGGCCGCTGCTCTCGCTCAAGACAGGGCCCAAAACCAAAATACTCCCCCTTCTAGCAGCCAACCTGTGGTGGAAGAGAGGCAAACTCCAGATCCTGTGTCGGATAATCAGACTTCCATGGGAAATGCTACCCCTGTCGAGAATGATATGCTCAAGCAACTTGCCGAGCTGAAGGAAAGATTTGATAAAATGGCTGCAATGAAGGAAAAAGACCCAGCCACCAACTTTCACATAACCAAGTATGTTTTGCACCCGAGCAGTTCTGCCTCATTTAAGACTTTCAAACATACCATATTTGAAGGAGATAATGATCCTCGTTCTCACCTGTCCGAATTTCTCCGAGTCTCTCAGATGAACCGGTACAACGAGGAAGATGTTTTGCGAGCATTCCCGCAAACATTACACAAAGACTATCGGAGGTGGTATGATGGTCTAGATGAGGAGGTTCAGAAGATTTGGATCAAGTTGCAGACCGCTTTCCTTAAGCACTTCAAGACCGACGAGAGTGACGAGTTCGGCTTGCGCGACTTGGAAAATTTGAGACAGGGGAAGGACGAGAGCTTTTCTGACTACTATAGGAGATGGAGGACAAAGTTGTATAGAGTTCAGACAAGGCCAAAAGACAAAGAGCTGATCAGAATCTTCAGCAGGAGCTTGTTGCCTTTCTTTAAGGAAAGGATGTTGACTCAGCCTCTCACCGATTTTTCTTTGGTTCAAAGCGCTGGTTTGAACATTGAGGAGTTATACAAGGAAGAAAAGAAGAAGAATAGAGGGTTTGGCAACTACCGGACTTCTTATGGTGACAGAGGTGCCGGAGGTAGTAATCAGAACCAGTCAGGGAATAGTAATGCCATAGTGGGGGCAGTTAATGAGAGAACCAGAAGAGAGTTCACAGATTTAGGCAGACCCTTGAGCATAGTGCTAAGGTCATGCATCAAGAACGGAGTGTTGTCAAAGCTGCCAGTCGACCCGGCTAGACCCGTGCGAGGGAGATATATGGACAGAAATTGTGATTATCATCAGTGCAAAGGGCATTCAACTGATGAATGTTTCAAATTGAGGCACGATATTCAAGATTTGATTGACAGTGGGAAGATTACGAAGCCTTCAGACAAGAGCAAGCCAAGTACCAAGAATAATCCGCTTCCCCAATATCAATACAACTATCTGTCCCGTAAGTCTCAGTCGGGTGGATCGGTCAATGCTATCGGGAGTGGATTACCAGAAGAAGTGGTATTAGCGGAAGCGAAATGGGAAGAGCGGATGTGTGCCATGTTGAACATATGGGATGACTGTAGTAGCGACGAGGAAGAGAAGGTGCCCGTAAAGCATCACGGTGAAAGTAGGTGATGTACCGGAAGATGAGGATGAGCAACTACAGCTTGCCATTCAAAAGAGCTTAGCTGATCAAGAAGAACAGTGGTACTATAGCAGTGAAGAGGAAGTGAATGAGGTAGGTGTTCAGAGCTTGACCCGGAGTGGGCGAGTATATAATCCCGAGAGCATTATGCAGGCTAAGGGGAAAGAGGTTGCTGTTGATGGAACAAAGAAGAGAATGACAGAGAAAGGCGGAGAGGAGCCGAAAGAAAAGAAGAAAGAGGAAGAGATAGTGAAAGGATAGAAGAAGGCTATTGAGGTTGGAGAAAGCAGTCAGAGCAAGGCGCCTAGTGGGGTGACCGCCAGCTCAGTGCTGAGTCAGTTGCAAAGAACAAGAGCTGATATTTCGATATGGGATTTGCTGATCGCATCTAAGGAGCATAGAGAAGCTTTACTTGAAGCCATGACTTTTGTCAGAGTGCCAACTCGAATTCAAAGTGTTGATATGATCAATGTGCTACAGCGAAGAATAGGCGAAGTCACTTTCTTTGACTCAGACCTTCCACCAAAAGGAAGGAACCACTGTAAGCCGTTGTACATTCAGATCACCGTCAATGGACGAGATACCCAGAATGTGATGGTGGATAATGGATCAGCACTGTGTGTATGTCCGCTGAAGATGCTGTCTAAGTTTAAAGTCGAAGAATCAGAGCTTGAGCCATCAAACATGGTGGTCCAGGCTTATGATAATACTATGCGGAATGCAAAAGGGACTTTTAAAGCAAAGATATCCACGGGAGCTGTGGAAAGCTAGGTAGATGTAGTTGTGCTTGATATCTTAGCCAACTATGCTCTTTTGTTAGGAAGACCATGGCTCCACCCTTTAGGCGCAGTTCCATCCACTCTGCACAGAAAAATGAAAATTCCGTGGGGTACAGATGTGGTGACAGTCAACGCGCAAGAGAATCTGAGTGTAGCAACAGTGGAAGGCTTAGAGCTGGCGATACCGTTATCGGGTTTCCAGGTGGCAGTAATTGATGCATCCACCACCAAGAGCAAAAGTGCAGTGAATAGAATGAGTCCTTTCTCAAGGAAGATGATGAAGAAGATGAATTGGCAGTACGGCAAGGGTTTAGGCCGGGAGCTGCAAGGAAGGTTTGAGCCTCTCTCATCGGCATTGGGGCAACAAGACAAGCACGGATTGGGCTACTCTGAGAATAGAAAGAAAGAAAAATATGAGGTTCGGTCTCCAATCAGAGCGTCGAATGTGAATCAGATCTTCTTTGTTCCACAAGCCGAAGGGGAATTTCTGAGTAGGGGGAAGACCTATCCTGGCTTGGAGATATTCATGACCGATTATGAGGAGAAGCTGGTCAAGTCGCCCGAACCTTCCTTGGAACAGCTAGTGGATGGGACTGAATTCATGGTATGTATGACAAAAGCGAGTACTGAATCTGAGTGGTTGAAGAAGATATCCAAGTTTGAAGACTTTTTGGGGATTGGGGATGAAACTTCCAAGCTGGTGCAAGAGCAAAAGGCCAAAGCGCGCATCCTCCAGTCGGTTCTAGCTGTCGAAGACGCCGAAGAGGCGGAGAGGAAGGCATTGAAGGTGAAGCTAGCTGAAGAGAAGATAGAAGCTACCCCAGGGGAAGAAGAAGAAGGTTCAGATGCCGATGAAGTGATCTAGGCAATAAAAGACGCTTGTAATGAATGTATTGAACAAGCAGTTAATCCTGTATTTTGTTTTTCTGATGCTTGTTTTGAGAACACTATGGATGGTTTTCCTCTTTTATTTCAATCTATGGAAGTGAACTTTGACTACTTGTTTTCTTGTTTTCCTGATTGTCATGTTCATGGCTTTGATTGCACTACACGCATATTTGACATAAATGCATTGCATCATTTTGCATTTAATTTAAGCACCACCGAAGATCCTAAAATAATCAAAATCGGATCAGACTTTAAACCTGAGCTCAGACAGGATCTTCAAGAATGTATCAAAAGAAATTCAGAGGTGTTTGCCTGGAGCTATGCGGACATGCCAGGAATCGACAGATCAATAGCAGAGCACTTCATTCCTACTGATCCGAGCATTAAGCCAGTAAAGCAGAAAAGGAGAAGGGTCAGACTAGAATGGCAAGACAAGATCAAAGCTGAAGTCCAGAAGCAGTTGGATGCAGGATTCTTAGTAGTTCACTATCCAGAATGGTTGGCGAATATAGTCCCGGTACTGAAGAAAGATGGGAGGATAAGGATCTGTGTTGATTACAGGGACTTGAATAAAGCTTCACCTAAAGATGACTTTCCACTTCCGCACATAGATGTTTTGATCGATAGCGCTGCCGGAATGGGATGTTATTCTATTATGGACGGGTTCTCCGGATACAACCAAATACTGATGGCTCTAGTGGATAAGCACAAGACGGCCTTCACCACGGATTTTGGAACATTTTGCTATAAGGTGATGCCATTTGGATTGAAGAACGCCGGGGCAACATACCAGAGAATGGCTACCACATTGTTTCATGATATGATCCATAAAGGGCTAGAAGTATATGTGGACGACATGGTGATCATGACAAAAACACAGGAAGAACATGCAAAAATGTTGGAAAAGATCTTCGCACGGGTCAAGCAATACAACTTGAGACTCAATCCCAAGAAGTGCGTATTCGGAGTAACGAAGGGGAAGTTGTTAGGTTTCGTTGTAGGACCTAACGGGATTGAGGTTGACCCCAACAAAATAAAAGCCATTCAGGATATGGAACCGCCAAGAACAGAACGTCAGGTGAGAAGCTTCCTGGGTAAGATCCAGTATATCAGCAGGTTTATTTCGAGGTTATCCATCACCTGTGCCCCAATTTTCAAGCTACTGAAGAAGAATCAACCAGTCAAGTGGAACGAGGACTGCCAGAAGGCCTTTGACCACATAAAGAAATACTTGATGAATCCACCGGTGCTCAGTTCACCAAGGCCAGGAGAACCTCTAATCTTGTATCTATCTGTAGAAGATGCAGGAGTTGGAGCAATGTTGGTACAGCCGGACGCCGTTGGAGTAGAAAAGGCCATTTATTACATTAGCAAGAAACTACTGCCTATAGAGGAGAAGTACAACTTGGTGGAGAAAACATGCATGGCAGTAGTATGGTCGATAAAGAAGTTGCGGCCTTACTTTGATTCCTTCAAGGTCACTTTTGTCTCCAAAATTGATCCTCTGAAGTATTTGCAGAAAACGCCTACTCTAGAGGGACGGTTGTCTAAGTGGTTAATTCAGATGTCTAGCGTGGATGCAGAATTTCTAACGAAGAAAACGGCAAAGGTCGGGCTGTAGCAGAATTCCTGGCAGAAAATCCAATTGTAAGTGATGAACCTTGGGAATTGGAGTTTCCGGATGAATACCTACTATGTATCAAAACAGGAGCTTGGAGATTGTATTTTGATGGATCAGCCAACAGAAATGGAGCCGAAGCTGGTATCGTAATTGAAGCACCTAATGGCGAGGTTACCACGATGTGCAAGAGGCTGTTGTTCCCAGTCACTAATAACATGGCGGAATATGAAGCATGCATCATGGGGATGGAAGCTCTCCATGCATCCGGTGCTAAGGAGGTCGAAGTGATAGGAGATTCGTTATTGGTTATTGAACATGCTAACGAGAGATGGAAGGTAGAGGAAGAAAGACTGAAGCCCTATGTTGAGTACTTGTTGAAGAAAGTAGCACTATTCGAGAAGATCACTTTCACTCACATAGGAAGAACCTATAACAGAATTCCTGATGCCTTGGCAAACTTAGCGTCGGCTTGGTAGGATTTGAGCAAGGTTCCGAAGAAGCCATTTATCATTACCACAGCCAATATCCCGTACTATAAAGAACATTTTGTGAACCAGATAGAGTCGGAGGAAGAACCATGGTTCACGGATATCCTGAGGTACATGAAAGACGGTACTTTTTCTGATGATGCTACGAAGGAAGACCGTGCAGCTCTCAAAAAAATGGCTCTGAATTATGTTCTAGCCGATGGTGAACTCTACAGAAGAGCTTGGGATGGAATGTTGCTGAGATGTGTGAGCAAGAGAGAAGGAGAAGACATAATGAGGAAGGTGCATGAAGGAGTTTGTGGTACCCATTTAAGCGGCATGAGCCTAGCAAGAAAAATCATGAGGCTGGGTTATATCTGGATGCAGATGGAAGGTGACTGTGTTCAGTATGTGCGTCATTGCAAAGCTTGCTAATATCACGACAATAAAAGCCACTTACCTGCAGTTGAACTCCACCCAACAACTCCTTCTTGGCCTTTTTCTACATGGGGTATAGACGTCATCGGCAAAATCTCACCCGCAGCATCGAATGGCCATCAGTATATTTTGGTTGCAGTTGACTACTTTTCTAGATGGATTGAGGCTCAATCTTATAAAACTTTAACTGCCAAGCAGGTGGCTAGATTCATTGAACAAAACATTTTCTGTCGCTATGGTGTTCCTCATCACATTGTTACAGATAATGGTTCTCATTTTCAAGCTGATGTCGGTCAATTGCTTTATAGATACAAGGTTGAGCACCACCATTCTTCTCCTTATCGCCCTCAGGCTAATGGTGCAGTAGAAGCTGCGAATAAGGAGATCAAAAGAATCCTGTCGAAAATGTGTGAAAGGTACAGAAGCTGGACTGAGAAACTTCCTTTCGCGCTCTGGGGGCATCGTACTACCTTCAAATTAGTAAATGGAGCCTCTCCTTTCGAACTAGTATACGGAATGGAGGCAGTGTTACCGATAGAGCTCGAAAAGAAGTTGACAGCGCTTTTCGCAAGTGTACGAAATCGCAACAAGTAATATAGAGTAAGAGAGTATCATATCCATAGGGATTGTTTATCAATTACCAAAATTATGTTAACCTATTATTATTTAGACGAAGATAAGAGAGATTCGCTATAATGTAAATAAAATTTAAAGTAAAAATAGAAGAGGTCAAACACAAAATTCAGGTGAAAAGAAATCAGAGGATTGATCTACTAGGGAATTTGATTTCACTTAATTCTATCCAGCTTATTCTATTAGTTCATTAATCAACTTTAATTGTTCAAGTAGGAGAAACAACCCTAAAGTTACTAACAAGCTCTCCCGATTTATTGTTAGCTATTCTAATCCAGTTTAATTACCTATCTTTAATAGTGAAATTAAACATAGATCTGATTATTAGGTTTTATGGTTGTTTTGTGAGTTCACAACTTAATAATTTATTAACTTATGAAAACCCCCCTTGAGTCAAACCATATAGCTTCCGCATCAAGTTATTATTCTCAAGTAAATTATTATCTTTTCATATCAATAACCCTTCTGCCGAATGTAATTATTGAAATAATTCAATCCAGGGGAAATTTTCTGCCTGGAAGCCTTAAGCACAATAATAAGTTATAACAAGAACAAAGAAAAATAAATCTAATATTATAAACTGGAATCGAATTAAATTACATCAAATCCCTAGTATAAGAGTTTAGCTAGACATAGTAATTAAATTAAACTCAATCATACTTGAATCATTCATCATATTTAAAGACAGGCAATAAAGAAAGAAATAAGATGAAGAGTTTAGAATAAAAACTGTATCACAACTATGTTGATGGCTTCCTTGAATCTTGGCACAATTATTTGATGCTTGAAATCTTTGAGAGAGAGAAAGAATTATGTGAAGAAATTGCATAAAAAACGAGATCCCTTATTAGGAGAAGTTCCTCTCTTTATATAGAGTTCCTGAAGGCAAGTCTGACTCCTTTTAGGAAATAGAATCCTTATTTAGTGCAAAATCCTTTATAGGAGATCATGACTGTTTAGGCTCTTGTTTTCTTCTTGATTAGGACTCCTTTTTCTCCAAGAATAGGTCCAGCTCTTGTTTAGTGTGTTTAGGAAACTCCCTGAAGTCGGCCCATGTGAGAAAAAGCTTGATTTGCATATTAAATTCACGCTGGTTCCGCCTGCGCAGCACGGGCGTGCTTCATGGCACGGGCTGGGTGTGCTTTAGTCTGGAAGTCTGGCTAGTGAAGCACGGGGTGTGCTAGGTAGCACGGGCTAGTGAAGCACTGAGGCACGGGCGTGCCACAAAGCACAGGCAGGGCGTGCTTTTCTCTGGAAGTCTACCTAGAGTTGCCATGGGCGTGCTATGCTTGACATGCCCTGGTCCCATTGTAGCACGGTCGTGCCTTTTGACACACCCTGGTCGTGCTCTCTTTTGTCTCTCCTTTGGTTTCCTTGGCTTCTAGCACGGTTGTGCCTTTTAGCACGGCCCGGGCGTGCTAGAAGCTAAGTGCCTTATATTATAAAGTTCTTTTCTATGCCAAATTCCTGCAATTTTCTCTTAGATCAAGCGGATTAAAGATCAAGGAAGCTTTTGAACACAATTAGACTAAAAGTGATTTAAAGTAATAAAAACTTACTCAAATTCTAATAAAAACTATATTAAAAACACTATAAAATTAACACCTATCAAAATTCCCCAAACTTAAACCATTGCTTGTCCTCAAGCAACAAAACTAAAAGAAAAAAATAATTTGACGACACTAGTTTAACATGGTTGGAGATGGTTTGAATAATCTTTCAAGATATCATGATTAGTAAACAAGTGAATAAATGCAATCGTTCCCCATGCTATTCATACTTAAGCTTGACTTTTATTTTTGAATAAAGCACATTCATTGAGTAAAATATAAGTTTAGAGAGATTGTCAACACTAATATTTATTCAATTTATGATAAATAGGACATGAATTATCTAAAGAATTTTCAACCTTTTAAAAATAAGACAATTGATGGTACAACAGTGGCATTCCCATATGCAGAATTAGTCATCCTTTCTCCACGATTTAAATGCATACATTTAAAAGATCAAAAGGTCTTTATTTTGGGTTGTAATGGGGCTTTCTTGGTGCAAATTTTTGCTTAATCAAAAGAAGGGATAAAAGGGTAATCAAAGAGTACAAAAGAATGTATAATATTCAAGATTCTATTTTAATTAAACTTTTACTAGTTCTAGGGAGTGTCTGTTTTGAAACTTTCTTACTAGCTAGAGGCATCTTGTGAAAGGTCTTTTCTTAATATTTTGGCACTTTTCTTCCTTGCTTTTTTTTTTTTTCATTCTTCTTGCATTCTTTTGATTGCTTTTCATGTGCCTCTTTCTTGATTCTTTCTTCTTTTCTTTATTTGCTAGTATTAATTGATGAATTCTCCCTCTTTTGTTGCTATATTCTAATTTAAAAGTCGAATCTTTTAATCATACAATCCTTTGTACTTAGGGTAGGAGATTTGAATTTGGCTTTAATGGCTCGGTTTATTGAGGGTGAAGAAGAAAATTTTACGGTTTAAGGCTTCAAAGTTGGTTTCAAAGGTCATATATTTTTATTTAGGTGGTCTAGGCTACATATAGGTTTCAACAAAAATTGCCTAAATCATCTCTTTCAAAAAGTAAACAATTAAATTTTTCGCCTCGAAGGGATTTCTAAGTTTTGTTCTAGGAATGCTAAGGTTTAAATAACTTAGAGTAAAACACACCTATACATCATAACTCTCATAAAAATTAGTGTTTAAAAATCTAGAAACAAATAGTTTAGATCAATGAACATGTTTAAATCAAAATTTCAAATTCAAAACTTAAATATGCTAGAATTGAGAATCAATTATGTTTAACACTTATTACTAGACATGAGAACCTTCAAGCTTGCTTGTAATCATTCCAACCATGTTAAGTAAAAACAAAAATATTTAGCTAAAATTCCCTTCCCCCAATTCAATCAATCACATTGTCCCCAATGTGTATAAATTCCCCAAACTTAGTGCATTGCTGAGAAAGAAAGCAGTAAGAGAGTGAAAGAGACCTTACCAACATTGTATTGAACAATACAATAGAACGAGTGTGGAATGTGTCTTAGCTAAAAGAGCAACTAAACAGAAAGAACAAAAACTACTAAAAAGTTATAAAACTTCAAATAAACAAACAAACTAAAAAGGAAAAGAAAAAAAAACCAAGTCAATGTATTGGAACAAAATAAACAATAACAAAGCAAAAGATAAGTGAGAAATCCATCAATTCTCCGGTGGTGGGGGTGGCTGCAGAAGCTGGAGGATGGTCTGGAGTTGTCCTTGCATGGTGTCCATCCTAGAATCAAGACTGCCGTTCATAATCTCGATGGACTGGAAACGGTCTGTGATCATTGTTTCCATCCCGTTAAGGCGCGTGTCAAAGAGGTCCATTCAGGACATCATTCTCGCAAGGACCTCATCATTCGACATGTTGGACGTACCTTGGAATGATGGACCAGCGCCGGATGTACCTGCACCAAAAGAAGATGTAAAAGGTGGAGGGATATCCTCCTCCATGTCAGCACCGCCTGCAGCCTCGGTTCCTGCATCATCAGTATTGACCTCTGGAGCACCCACTACTCGATATGTATCGCCAACTTTTTCAACTAATTTCATGTGGATAATAACATCCAAATCTAGTCGGGTGCCCTTTCCACCTCCAACACTCTCATGTACTGATCAAGGTGGTTGCCAAACCTGTAGATATCTAGCAATGCGGGTCATAAAGCACCCTACCATTATAGCCCCTTTGTCGGCTCCAGCCACTCTCGCAAATTTTTGGCAGAGCCAATATCCAACATTCAATAAAACCCCATTTTCAATAGCCCACAGAAAATATAATTCATTCAAGCTTAGCACCCCATCACTCTCACTCCTTCCAAATATAGTATTTGATAAAAATTTATGAATATAGCGCAAGGAGGGTTTTTTTAATTTTGATGCCTTTGAGTATCTAGGATTATAATTTACCTCACCTGTAAGTTTGAGCCATGTATTTCGTGCGTGAAAATCACTAGATATTTGTATCTGGCTATTCTCAGTGGGGAAACCAAAAATTTGGCTAATCTCATTTACAGACAGTTCAAAATCCTGACTAGGAAGTCTAAAGCGAACCCTGCTTGGTGGTGAATCAGGCAAAAACGGGATAAAAGCGTGATAGGAACTTAGAAATTCTAGAGTTAAAGGTGCATAGACTAAGTCCTTCATATCAAGAAATTGCCCCCACCCTATTCTCTTAAGTGGCTCTAACACAATATCTCTAAGACCCACTTGGGCTAAAGCAGCCTCATCAATAAATCGATTCGGTAAAATAGGCTGAAGAGATAATTTTGTGTACCTTTCTTGTTGATCTGATGAGGCAAAGTCGAAAGGAAGTGCAGGAGGTGAAGGAGGTTGAGGAGCCGTGGAGGATCGCGTAGTTGAACGCTTTCGAGCAGCAATGGAGGATGCGGGTCTGCTGCGTTTGTATCTAGGAGGCATTGTTGGATTTGATTATGTGAAAATTTTGGGTGGAGAGTGTTTGATTTTAGAGAAAAGGGAGAAGAAAAGAGAAAATTTGAGAGAGAGGAGGTGATCGCTAGGGCGTGCGAGGTGGGGAAGAGAGGGTTTGGGGGCGTGCTCTTTAAATAGGGGTGCCAATAAATGAATTGGTCTGATCGTGGCACGGCCGTGCTGATAAGCACGGCCTGGGCGTGCTTCCCTCTGACCTGCAAAACAACAAAAGGGATGTACCTGGCACGGGCGTGCTGATGGGCACGCCTGGGGCGTGCTCTTCTCTGCCTCTCGAATTGAAAAGTGCCTGTGGATAGCACGGGCGTGCTATCTGGCACGCCTTGGGTGTGCTTGTCCCTGCCTCTCAAGTGATCTTTTTCCCTCTTCAGTAGCACGGGCGTGCCACTTAGCACGGCTAGGGCGTGCTCTTCTCTGACCTTCAAGTGTCAACACCCTGGGAAAACGCACGGGCGTGCTTCGGGGCATGCCTGGGTGGACTGGCTTCTCTCCTGGCACGGGCGTGCCATTTAGCACGGCTAGGGCGTGCTTGGTTCTGGATTTCCACTTTTCTACAAAAAACTCTAACTAAAATAAAAGAACACTTATGGAGAAAATTTGGGGAATTTGACAAAAATAGAGAATAAAAACAAATAAATGGATGAAATTTTAGCAAGAAAAGTAGATGG
Organism: Jatropha curcas; assembly: GCF_041381405.1. NCBI lineage: Eukaryota > Viridiplantae > Streptophyta > Magnoliopsida > Malpighiales > Euphorbiaceae > Jatropha > Jatropha curcas. Next base: position 19,349,695 of record NC_143154.1, read on the forward strand.
GTTATCTCCCAGAAGCACTTTTGTTTAACGTCGTTAAGTTCGACGCACTTAGCCTAGTTTAGGTTAAGCAAGACCGATTGTACTCTTTATGGGTTCTAAGTTATCATGATGATCGATTTGACTTACCATCCATTATTTCAATCGCGCCATGAGGAAAGATTTCCTTGATTGTGAATGGTCCAGACCATCTAGAGCGCAACTTACCAAGGAATAACCGGAGCCTAGAGTTGTAGAGCAACACCTGCTGTCCTACCTTTAGATCCCTCATGATAATGCGCTAATCCAGTTTAATTACCTATCTTTAATAGTGAAATTAAACATAGATCAGATTATTAGGTTTTATGGTTGTTTTGTGAGTTCACAACTTAATAATTTATTAACTTATGAAAACCCCCCTTGAGTCAAACCATATAGCTTCCGCATCAAGTTATTATTCTCAAGTAAATTATTATCTTTTTCATATCAATAACCCTTCTCCGAATGTAATTATTAAAATAATTCAATCTAGGGGAAATTTTCTGCCTGGAAGCCTTAAGCACAATAATAAGTTATAACAAGAACAAAGAAAAATAAATCTAATATTATAAATTAGAATCGAATTAAATTACATCAAATCCCTAGTATAAGAGTTTAGCTAGACATAGTAATTAAATTAAACTCAATCATACTTGAATCATTCATCATATTTAAAGACAGGCAATAAAGAAAGAAACAAGATGAAGAGTTTAGAATAAAAACTGTATCACAACTATGTTGATGGCTTCCTTGAATCTTGGCACAATTATTTGATGCTTGAAATCTTTGAGAGAGAGAAAGAATTATGTAAAGAAATTGCATAAAAAAAGAGATCCCTTGTTAGGAGAAGTTCCTCTCTTTATATAGAGTTCCTGAAGGCAAGTCTGACTCCTTTTAGGAAATAGAATCCTTATTTAGTGCAAAATCCTTTATAGGAGATCATGACGGTTTAGGCTCTTCTTTTCTTCTTGATTAGGACTCCTTTTTCTCCAAGAATAGGTCCAGCTCTTGTTTAGTGTGTTTAGGAGACTCCCTGAAGTCGGCCCATGTGAGAAAAAGCTTGATTTGCATATTAAATTCACGCTGGTTCCGCCTGCGCAGCACGAGCATGCTTCATGGCACGGGCTGGGTGTGCTTTAGTCTGGAAGTCTGGCTAGTGAAGCACGGGGTGTGCTAGGTAGCACGGGCTAGTGAAGCACTGAGGCACGGGCATGCCACAAAGCACAGGCAGGGCGTGCTTTTCTCTAGAAGTCTGCCTAGAGTTGCCATGGGCGTGCTATGCTTGACATGCCCTGGTCCCATTATAGCACGGCCATGCCTTTTGACACACCCTGGCCGTGCTCTCTTTTGTCTCTCCTTTGGTTTCCTTGGCTTCTAGCACGGTTGTGCCTTTTAGCACGGCCCGGGCGTGCTAGAAGCTAAGTGCCTTGTATTATAAAGTTCTTTTCTGTGCCAAATTCCTGCAATTTTCTCTTAGATCAAGCGGATTAAAGATCAAGGAAGCTTTTGAACACAATTATACTAAAAGTGATTTAAAGTAATAAAAACTTACTCAAATTCTAATAAAAACTATATTAAAAACACTATAAAATTAACACCTATCGGAAGTCTCTCAGGGTTTTGGTAGAAGCTGGTCTGACTGAAGAGGAATGGGTCAAGAAGAGATATGAAGATCTAGCGCTCTTAGACGGGAAAAGACTGAATGCCCGATTCCAGGATCAAATGAGAAAAAGAAGAATTGCTCGTTTCTACAATAAACGGGTACATCTAAGGGCAGTAAGGAACGAAGATCTGGTTTTGATCAGATTATTGGATCACGAAGCCCAGAATCATCCTGGTGGGAAATTTAAACCCAACTAGCATGGACCGTTCAGAGTTCACAAACTATTAGCAAAAGGCGCTGCTGAATTGGTCACTATGGAAGGAGAACCTGTCGGTCGAATTGTCAATCAAGACCAAATGAAAAGATTCTACGTCTGAAATGATGATTTCAAAAAAAAAAAATACTAAGTTGAAAACCTGAAAGGACGGCTTAGGCAAAAAAAAAAAATTAAGCTCGCTAGGTTGAAAACCCGAAAGGGCGGCCTAGGCAAAAGTTAGAGCATGAATAAGAATGATAATAAAATAAAATTTTCAGGATCAACGCATGGTGCTTAGTTTAAATGCAGAATTCATGCCATGCGTTCATGATAAATGTGTGATTGGTTGCTCAACGCCATCAACCCGACTTGAAGGCGAATAGGTGTTGACGCGTGGATTTATGCCTCCACCTGACCCGATGATGATATGAGGATAAAGGATGAGGCTTCACAATAAACCAAAGGTGTCTGAATCAAAAATTGAACCAAACCGCCCAAAAGACCCTGACCCATGTTAGGGCTGCGTCACGCAGCTATCACCTGCGTGACGCCACTTATAGCTGCGTCACGCAGCTCTAACGGGTCTGACACCTTTGGCGCGTGCCCGTGCAGTGGCCTGCACTGTTTGTATGGATACGCGGCAACTGTACGAAAAGTAAGTCGCGTCATGCAGGCTTACGGGTGCGTATAAATACTGCATTACACAGCAAAAATGGGACTTTTTTAGAGACTTTTGAAACTTCTCTCTTTTTCTCTCAAAAAGACTAAGGCATTTTAGACGAAAAGAAAACGATTGCGGCTAGGGTTTTCCTCAAAGACTCCAGCGAGTAACCTTGAGGAAGATCAAGCCATTAGGCACATAGATTGAAAAACTTGAAAATATAAAAAGGACATAAAAAAGAGTAAGAGAGAAAGAAAAGAAAAGAAAGGCTTTTATTGTTAAGACTGGACGTAGAATCTTTCCTGGGATCGTAAAGCTTCATCCTTAGATCGACCATATCGTATGCAATCCTCAATTCTGAGGGTTAGGTAATCATCTAAACCCTTCTTTTTGCATTTTTCTTTAGCTAGTTATTTATTTGTGAAAATCCCATTTTCTTGGTATTTTAGTTAGTTTGGTTTTGATTAAACTACATTTTGCCCATATTTGAGCGTTTCGGAGTTGTATTAAGCCCCTGTTGATAAAAAGAACACGTAAAAAAGGGATTTGAATGATAGTTGCGGACCAGAGCAGCCGCATCACGCAGCTACTACCCGTGTGATGCAACTGTTCATGTCCAAAAGTCCATAATATGGATTGGACCACCTGCGTAACGCAAGCTATTCGCAGACCCAGGAAACTTTTGTATTTAATGTGATATTTCGGATGAATAATCAATAAAACTGAGAATATTAATAAGTCGCGAATAGTTCTGTCACGCAGCTAGGAGTTCCGTCATGCGACCGTTCTTCATAGAACAGCCGCGTGACGCAACTGTTCCAATTTCCAGTAACACAATAAGAGTTGCGCCACGCGAGTGTTCTTCATAGATCACCCGCGTGACGCGACTGTTCTAAAGTTCCAAGATGAATGAAGGGAGTCGCGTCACGCAACTGTTCCTTATGGAACACCTGCATGACGCAACTGTCTCATGATTTCAGTGTATTTTCCTCATTTCACCTTAATTTCATATTATTAGGCAGATTTTAATTTTAACTCAGAAAATGATCAAACATGGGCAAATTAAGATTTAATCAGATCAAATCAACTAATTATTAATGATTTGAGGTTTTAGGATTTACTTCTCTTTATTTATTATTTATCATATTATCAAATTCGGTTTGTGGCCCGCCTTTAACCATAAGGCAAGAGCGGGTCTTTTATTTTATTCTAGTATGTGCTATGGATGGATGGTGGATGATATGCTTTATTTATGATGAATGCAATGGATGAAATTAATTGGGACGGTTAATTAATTTTTCCACATAGGAACTCAGTTTGATTTATTCGGGTTGGGTTTAAAATAAATTGGCTTTTTCTAAAATAAAATCAATTTAGAAATCGTAGGTTAAAAGAGGCCGATTTTTCCGGGCGTCGACTTCCAACGGGCCGACGTACCTATTCCCTTACCTAGAACCTCATCGGTTCGCCTGACCAGTTTTCTAAAATAAAAGGCCTTGAATAAAATGGGTTAAAATGGAGTCACTTTTACAAAATAAAAATCAAAACGGTCCCATTGCCGAAATAATGGGTGGCGACTAAAAAACGATTTATAAGACCGATTTATCGGCATCGTACATCCAAAAGGTTTTATCACCACTTTTCCAAAACAAATATCAAAACCAATATAAAAACCGCGACCGTGATTTTTCTCCAGGGGGAAAAACAGTTTGGCGACTTCACTGGGGATTTTGCACCCACTATCCCCGGTTGTTTTTAAATAAACAATATAGTAGTTGCAATTAGGAATTGACTCTAAAAGCCTATTATTTCTAAATAAAAATTGGTTAGAAAAAGCCGATGGAAAATAGTTAATCGTCCGTATATGTTTTAATTGCTTACATTTTTAGGATCCTTGCATGCATTTGCATTTCTTTCTTCTCACCTCATTCTACCCGTATCACCCTCCGGTACTGGTGTTAAGTTGACGATGGATCTAGCCTAGACCATGCGATTTAGGTGCATCCATCCGAGAATTAACGTTACTACCACCGCAAGCCTAGTACCTTAAAGGTGCGTCAAAAGGAGTAGGCCCAACAAAGCCCGAATCCTGTTTGCGGAACCCAGACTTTGTTCAGCCCAATAGACCAAAGCCCATGCACTTAGTTTAAAACCTTAGTTACTTCCCCTAAGGTGCACCCGATTTTATTTGCTGTTGTAATGCCGCATTCATTTCCGAGAGTTTATATCGTCAATCTCAAAACCTCATGTTGGTTGTCGAGATTAGACCAATACCTAGGAAACAGATGTCGGAATCTATACCAATGAAATCCGTGTGTGGGAGAAATAAGGTTGGAAGGCATGCATTTCCCAACTCCCATTCCCCTGTTTGCTATAAACTGTACATATGTCGTGACATTCATGCACCATGTAACACTTTCCTTTTCAGCCATGCAATTAATAAGAGCTAATGCTCGGTATGGACATTTGATCTTGGTTTTGAGACCAGATCTCGAATTCGTTATGAATAATATAATGCAATCACTTATAGTGGACTAATACCCAAAAGAAAGGGAGTTATAAGGTGGTTGCAGTTCCTTTGTATTCAACATTCCTCGCATTAATCTGAAGATAAGTGAGAGATTATAAAATTCTGTAACAAAATAACAGAAAATCCTGCTTGGGACCATATGTTCCAAGGCAAAAAGTAAGGATACAAAAAAATAATAATAAAAAATAATAAGAAAAATCCGTTCGGAAATTCTTTCATTCCGAGGCAAAAGTTAGGGATTCGAGAGAAAATTGTCAACTGTAAATCCAAAAGGAACGTTGATGACAGATAATGCTTGAAATGTTCAAATACAAAATAAGTTATTGATACATTATTTACAACGAATTTTTGATCCGGTCGTTGAGATCGAGATCTTATTTCCATACCGGCTCTAGCGCATTAGAAATGCATTCTCCATCCTATGTGCTCTCATTTTCACATGCATACATGCAGGACCCTCTGTAACTCAGAATTTTTCTTGTCAGAATTGATCCTTCCCGGGAAACCACTTTGAGAGTTTGGAATCGGCATCCTGGTCAGCGTTTAATCAGAACATCCCCAATCCCGAATTTGCTCCAGTCAGCTCCGTGAACCAGTCCAGTTCATCAGATTCAGAACCCCGATTCAGATCCAGTAGAAATGGCGGATAACACAGAAAATGAGACCGATTTTCTGAAGTTCAGAGAAGGACCATTGCTCAGATTGTGGCTGTGGCTCTTGCTCAAGACAGGGCCCAAAATCAGAATACTCCTCCTTCGGGTAGCCAACCTGTGGCTGAAGAGAGACCGATCCCGGAACCTGTGTCAAGTAATCAGGCTTCCGTGGGAAACACTGTCCCAGTTGAAAATGATATGCTCAAGCAACCTCGCCGATCTGAAAGAAAGGTTCGACAAGATGGCAGCGGTAAAGGAGAAAGACCCGGCCGCCAATTTCACATAACTGAATATGTCCCTGCACCCGAACCAGCTCGGCTTCTTTCAAGACCTTCAAGCATTCCATATTTGAAGGGGATAATGATCCTCGTTCTCACTTGTCTAAATTTCTCCGAGTATCCCAATGAAACCGGTATAACTAGGAAGATGTTTTGCGAGCATTCCCGCAAACACTACATAAGGATTATCGGAGGTGGTATGACGGTTTAGACGAGGAGATTCAGAAGAATTGGATTAAACCTGCAGACCGCTTTTCTCAAACATTTCAAGACTGAAGAGAATGATGAGTTCAGTTTGCGTGATTTGGGAGAGTTGAGACAAGGGAAGGATGAAAGCTTTTCTGATTACTATAGAAGGTGGAGGACCAAGCTATATAGAGTTCGACAAGGCCAAAGGGACAAAATGAGCTGATCAGAATCTTTAGCAGGAGTTTGTTGCCCTTCTTCAAGGAAAGGATGTTGACTCAGCCTCACCGATTTTTCCTTGGTTCAAAGTGCCGGTTTAAACATCGAGGAATTGTATAAGGAAGAAAAGAAGAAGAACAGAGGGTTTGGTAATTACCGAACTTCTTATGGTGACAGAGGTGCCGGAAGCAGTAATCAGAATCAGTCAGGAGCCAGTAATGCGTGATAGGTGCAGTTAATGAGAGAACTAGGAGAGAGTTCACTGACTTAGGAAGCCTTTGAGCACAGTATTGAGATCTTGTATCAAGAACGGGGTGTTGTCGAAGCTGCCAGTCGATCCGACTAAGCCCGTGCGAGGGAGGTATATGGACCGAAACTGTGATTACCATCAGTGCAAAGGGCATTCAACTGATGAATGTTTCAAATTAAGGCACGATATTCAAGATTTGATTGACAGTGGAAAAATTACCAAGCCTTCGGAAAAGAACAAGCCAAGCACTAAGAACAATCCGCTTCCCAATATCAGTACAATTACCCGCCTCGTAAGTCTCAGTCGGGTGGATCGGTCAATGCGATGGGAGCGGGTTACCAGAAGAAGTGGTATTAGCTGAAGCGAATGGGAAGAGCGGATGTGCGCCATGTTGAACATATGGGACGACTGTAGCAGTGATGAGGAAGAGAAGGTGCCACTGAAGATTGAAATGAGAAAAGTATCACTGTGAAGGTAGGCGACGTGCCGGAAGATGAGATGAGCAACTCCAGCTGGCCATTCAAAAGAGTTTGGTCGATCAAGAAGAACAATGGTATTACAGCAGTGAGGAAGAAGTGAATGAGTAGGTGTTCAGAGCTTGACCCGCAGCGGGCGAGTGTACAATCCGAGAATATGCAGGCTAAGGGAAAAGAGATTGCTGTTGATGGAACAAAGAAGAAATGACAGAGAAAGGGGAGAACCGAAAGAGAAAAAGAAGAGAGAATGAAAGGGCAAAAGAAGGCTGTCGAAAGAAACCAGTCAGAACAAGACGCTTAATGGGGTAACTGCCAGTTGTGCTGAGTCAATTACAGAGAACCAGGGCAGACATTTCGATATGGGATTTGCTGATAGCATCTAAGGAGCACAGAGAAGCTTTACTTGAAGCTATGACTTTCGTCAGAGTGCCGGCTCGAATTCAAAGTGTTGATATGATCAATGTGCTACAGCGGAGAATAGGCGAAGTCACTTTCTTTGACTCAGACCTCCCACCAGGGAAGAAACCACTGTAAGCCACTGTATATCAAATTGCCGTCAATGGACGAGATACTAGGAATGTGATGGTGGATAATGGGTCCGCACTGTGTATGTCCGTTGAAATGCTGTCCAAGAAGATCGAAGAATCAGAGCTTGAGCCATCAAACATGGTGGTCAAGGCTTATGATAACACTATGCGGAATGCAAAAGGGACCTTCAAAGCAAAGATATCCACAGGGGCAGTGTGAAAGTTGGGTAGACGTGTTGTGCTGACATCTTAGCCAACTATGCTCTTTGTTAGGAAGGCCGTGGCTCCACCCTAGGGCGGTTCCATCCACTCTGCACAGAAAAGTAAAATCCATGGGGTACAGACGTGGTGACCGTTAACGCACAGGAGGATCTGAATGTGGCTGCAGTGGAAGGTCTAGAACTGGCGGTGCCATTATCAGGTTTCAAGTGGCAGTGATTGATGCGCCACACCAAGAGCAAGAGTGCAGTAAACAGCATGAGTCCTTTTTCTAGAAAGATGATGAAGAAGATGAATTGGCAGTACGGCAAAGGTTTGGGCCGGGAGTTGCAAGGAAGGTTTGAGCCTCTTTCATCAGCATCCGGGCAGTAAGACAAGCGCGGGCTGGGGTATTCTGAAAATAGAAAGAAGGAAAGGTATGAGATTCGATCTCCGGTCAGAGGGTCAAACTTGAATCAGATTTTCTTTGTTCCACAAGCTGAAGGGGAATTTCAGAGCAGAGGAAAGACTATCCCGGCTTGGAGATATTTATGATGTTATGAGAAAGCTGGTCAAGTCGCCCGAACCTTCTTTGGAACAGCTGGTGGATGGAACCGAGTTCATGGTATGCATGACAGAAGCAAGTACTGAATCTGATTGGTCGAAGAAGATATCTGAGTTTGAAGACTTTTTGGGGATTGGGGATGAAGCTTCCAAGTCAGTGCAAGAGCAGAAGGCCAAGGCACGGATCCTCCAGTCTGTTCTAGCTGCTGAAGATGCCGAAGAGGCAGAGAGGAAGGCAAAGAAGCGATAGAGCATGGAGAGGCCAAGAAAGAAGCTCCCGGCGGAGGAAGAAGAAGGCGCAGATGCCGATGAAGGTCCAGGCAATAAAAGATACTTGTAATGAATGTTGAACAGGCAGTTAATCCTATTTTGTTTTCTGATGCTTGTTTTGAGAACAATATGGATGGTTTTCCTCTTTTATTTCAATCAATGGAAGTGAACTTTGACTATTTGTTTTCTTGTTTTCCTGATTGTCATGTTCATGGCATTGATTATACCACTCGCATATTTGACATAAATGCATTGCATAATTTCGCATTTAATTTAAGCACCGCCGAAGATCCTAAATAATTGAAATCGGATCAGACTTTAAAACTGAGCTCAGACAGGATCTTCAAGAATGTATTAAAAGAAACTCAGAGATATTTGCCTGGAGCTACGCGAACATGCCAGGGATCGACAGATCGATAGCAGAGCACTTCATTCATACTGATCCGAGTATTAAGCCAGTAAAGCAGAAAAGGCGAAGGGTCAGACCAGAATGGCAGGACAAGATCAAAGCTGAAGTCCAAAAACAGTTGGATGCAGGATTCTTAGAAGTAGTACACTATCCGGAATGGTTGGCGAATATAGTCCCAGTGCTGAAGAAAGATGGCAGGATAAGGGTCTGTGTCGACTACAGGGATCTGAACAAAGCCTCGCCTAAGGATGACTTTCCACTTCCACACATAGATGTTTTGATAGACAGTGCTGCCGGAATGGGATGTTATTCTATCATGGACGGATTTTTAGGGTACAATCAGATATTGATGGCCTTAGTGGATAAGCATAAGACCGCTTTCACCACAGACTTCGGAACATTTTGCTACAGAGTGATGCCGTTGGACTGAAGAATGCCGGGGCAACATATCAGAGGATGGCTACTACGTTATTTCATGATATGATCCATAAAGGATTGGAAGTGTATGTAGATGATATGGTGATCATGACAAAAACACAGAAGAACATGCAGAGATGTTGGAGAAGTTCTTCACGGGTCAAACAGTACAATTTGAGACTTAATCCCAAGAAGTGTGTATTCGGAGTGACGAAGGGAAAATTGTTAGGTTTTGTGGCAGGACCTAACGGAATTGAGGTTAATCCGGACAAAATAAAAGCCATTCAGGATATGGAGCCGCCAAGAACAGAACGGAAGGTGAGAAGCTTCCTGGGTAAGATTCAGTACATCAGCAGGTTCATTTCAAGGTTATCCATCACCTGTGCTCTTTTCAAATTACTGAAAAAGAATCAGCCAGTCAAGTGGAATGAAGATTGCCAGAAAGCCTTTGACCATATAAAGAAATACTTGATGAATCCACCGGTGCTTAGTTCACCAAGACCAGGAGAACCTTTGATCTTGTACCTATCTATAGAAGATGCAGGAGTGGGAGCGATGTTGGTACAGCCGGATGTCGCTGGAGTAGAGAAAGCCATTTACTACATCAGTAAGAAACTGTTGCCTATCGAAGAGAAATACAATCTGATTGAGAAAACATGCATGGCAGTAGTGTGGTCGATAAAGAAATTAAGGCCGTATTTCGATTCCTTCAAGGTCACTTTTGTCTCCAAGATTGATCCACTGAAGTATTTGCAGAGGACGCCTACTCTAGAGGGACGGTTGTCTAAGTGGTTGATTCAAATGTCTAGTGTGGATGCGGAGTTCGTAACGAAGAAGACGGTCAAAGGTCGAGCTGTAGCAGAATTCCTAGCAGAAAACCCTGTGGCAGACGACGAATCTTGGGAATTGGATTTCCGGATGAACATTTGCTGAATATTGACACAGGAGCTTGGAGATTATACTTTGATGGATCAGCCAACAGAAACGGAGCTGGGGCTGGTATTGTTATAGAAGCACCTAATGGCGAAGTACAACCATGTGCAAGAGACTATTGTTCCCGGTCACTAACAACATGGCAGAATATGAAGCGTGCATCATGGGAATGGAAGCTCTTCTTGCATCGGCGCTAAGGAGGTCGAAGTAATAGGAGATTCTTTACTGGTTATGAGCACGCCAACGAGAGATGGAAGGTAGAAGAAGAAAGATTGAAACCCTATGTTGAGTATTTGTTGAAGAAGGCAGCACTATTTGACAAGATCACTTTCACTCACATAGGAAGAACCTATAACAGAATTCCAGACGCCTTGGCAAACTTAGCGTCGGCTTGGCAGGATAAGCAAAGTTCCGAAGAAGCCATTTATCATTACCACAGCCAATATCCCGTGCTATCAAGAACATTATGTGAATCAGGTGGAGCCGGAGGAAGAACCCTGGTTTACGGATATCCTGAGGTATATGAAAGACGGTACTTTTTCTGATGATGCGACGAAAGAAGACCGTGCTGTCTTAAGGAAAATGGCGCTACACTATGTCCTAGCCGATGGCGAACTCTATAAGAAAACCTGGGATGGATGTTGCTGCGATGTGTGAGCGAGACAGAAGGAGAGGATATAATGAGAAAAGTTCATGAAGGAGTCTGTGGTACTCATCTAAGCGGTATGAGTTTAGCAAGAAAGATCATGAGGCAAGGTTATTTTTGGATGAAGATGGAAGGCGATTGTGTCCAGTATGTGCGCCGTTGCAAAGCTTGCCAATATCATGACAATAAAGCCACTTACCTGCTGTTGAACTCCATCCAACAACTCCTTCGTGGCCTTTTTCTGCATGGGGCATAGACGTCATCGGTAAAATTTCACCTGCAGCATCCAATGGTCATCAGTATATATTGGTTGCAGTTGACTACTTCTCTAGATGGATCGAGGCTCAATCTTACAGAATCTTAACTGCCAAGCATGTGGCAAAGTTTATTGAACAGAACATTTTCTGTCGCTATGGGTTCCCCATCACATAGTTACAGATAATGGTTCTCATTTTCAAGCAGAAGTTGGCCAATTGCTTTATAGATACAAGGTTGAGCATCACCATTCTTCTCCTTATCGCCCTCAGGCTAATGGTGCAGTAGAAGCTGCAAATAAGGAGATCAAGAGAATCCTGTCAAAGATGTGTGAAAGGTATAGAAGCTGGGCTGAGAAACTTCCTTTCGCGCTCTGGGGGCATCGCACTACCTTCAAGCAGTAAATGGAGCTTCTCCCTTTGAATTGGTATAGGGATGGAGGCAGTGTTACCGGTAGAGCTCGAAAAGAAGTCTCTCAGGGTTTTGGTAGAAGCTGGTCTGACCGAAGAAGAATGGGTCAAGAAGAGGTATGAAGATCTGGCACTCTTAGACGGAAGAAGACTGAATGCTCGATTCCAGGATCAGATGAGAAAAAGGAGGATTGCTCGTTTCTACAACAAGCGGGTACATCCAAGGGCTTTAAAGAATGGAGATTTGGTGTTGATCAGGTTATTGGATCATGAAGCCCAACATCACTGCGGGAAATTCAAACCCAACTGGCATGGGCCGTTCAGAATTCAGAAGCTACCTAAAGGCGCCGTGAATTAGTCACTATGGAAGGAGAGCCTGTCAATCGAATCAATCAAGATCAAATGAAAAGATTCTATGTCTGAAATGATGATTTCAAAAAAAAAAAAATGCTAAGTTGAAAACCCGAAAAGGGCGGCTTAGGCAAGAAATGAGCTCGCTAGGTTGAAAACCCGCAAGGGCGGCCTAGGCAAAAGTTAGAGCATGTAAAAAAAATGCAAAATAATGATAGTAAAATCTTGGGATTAACGCGTGGTGCTTAGCTTAAATGCAGAATTCATGCCATGCGTTCGTGACAGATTAGTGACTGTTGCTCAATGCCATCAACTTAACTGAAGGAGAATAGGAAATCAAGTAGTTAAAACGAATGACCATTGTATTAGAATAAACTTTCTTTACTTCTGTATAATGTTGAAAAGAAGTAAGATTAATAAAGAATTTGTGTTTTCAAAATTTGTTTTTGTCCTGGTATTACGGTCGAAGAATGCAAGACCTTCCTCTCTGTTTATTTAAACAAAGATCGACTCACTTGGTGTGAAGTGTCCTGGCCATTGGTCCTGCCTAAACATTGAATCTTAAAAAAAAAGAGAGACATTGATCAGAGGAACGAGTACCATTTTCTCAGTGATTTCCCTAGAAGGATCAACAAAACCATGAATAAACCTTAGCACTTGCATTAGTTCATGCATACATAGAGGAGTTACATTTGTTATTGTTAATTTGTGCAGATTATAAAACAGTCACTTCATTCTTTGTTCACAAGCATAAGTTCCTATGTTTACAGAATAATTTTTACTTTATTGAGTTTTCATTTATTAACCCGGGCAGCAGAAGCCCCAGATGACTAACACAGCAAATAATTTCGAAAGAAAAGTTTTGTTGTCTTTCATTGTCCATGTGTGCAGGAATTAATAAAGACAGAATCATCAAGACCATTGATTAAAAGAAAAGCGGATACATTTAGGTAAAAGCTCATGGCTTGAACGCAAAAAAAAAAAAAAACAAAAATTATTCTGGAGACACATCAGCAAAGGTGGGCCTTCACAAAGCGTGACATCATTGTGGGGTAAAGAACCAGTTGGCATATGCAGGCGTCACAGTATCCTGCATCATTCCTTCATCTAAATGTATGGTGTTTCGACTTTGCCAACGATCGGCTAAATTTATCAACAGATGTGATGTTATCAAGCCGCTCTTGAAGTTGTGGGCTCGGGGAACACACTGTATCATCCCATACTGACGACTGATCCTATCTGGGAAATAGCCATGGAACGGTCCAGACTGGCATATAACACGTAATTGAGATTCATGCTTCCAATCATGGCCAGTCTAATTCTCCACCAAGGACAGGTCCACCGAATAATAGGGTTATCACCAAAATCGAAGCGTCTCCGAGACCGAGATTGAAAAACAGCAGGTCCATAAGTTGGAATCAAGCGAGCTGGAACCGAGGAATCAGGCTTAATTTATCCAGAGCCCAGGCTTGCAATAGTAGTGGACAGCCGCGATGATGAACATTGAAGTCAGTAATGTGAAGGGCAATATCCCTGGCCCAACACATTGTCTCCCATGATCATCATGAAGACGGTACGATGGTACAATTGCATGTCACGAACAACGGTCAGAAGTCGAAATCTCCAATTCCGGGTTGACGGTTCTTCATGGCATACACATTCAGTAGCAAGAAGCAACAAGCTCGGATCCAAGGCAGATCTAGATCGGTGGACAAAACTTGTTCAAGAAAGGTTCCAAAGGAAGACCTTGATCACGTTTATGCCATCAGGAAGGTAAACCGGCACAAGGCCATAATCTCAGCTAGATCGTACCTAGACCTGGGGGCAAGGCCGGAGTTTCGTTTTGTTCAGGATGATGATCCATCACGGCGCACATTTCCTCATAGGTCGGAGTCACTTCAGAGTCTTCAAACCGGAAAACCATGGTGTTCGGATTGAAATGAGAAATGAGCCAAGACAAGAAGCCATGGTTAGGTTTTAGGTCTTTGAAATATCTTAACCAGGTAGTTGATCCAAAGGAGAGACTTGCCATAGGTCGTCAGAAATGGATTGGACGAAAGATGAGACTCGGCTTTGAAGGCCATGGAAAAATCACTTAAGAAATCGACGTGCTTTGACACTGGATGGGAAGGAGGTGCGAAGCGGAACTTATATTTATAGGAAATGGAGAAATCGATGGGCGAAACATCACCATCACTCAATTTAATAATCATCGTCAGAGGTAGTTGGAAGGACGGTCTGAAGGGTCTATTCGGGACGGTGACATTTAAACCTGCATTGATCAACAAGGACGCCGTACAATAAGGAAGTGGTCTTTATGATCGCATTAATCGAGAAAGGGTGGTTGAGCCATTACGTCCGCATTCACTGAGTGGACGCCCATCAGGTAAGTACTGCACTATGCTCTCTGTTTGGAAAGTGATTCTTGATCATGTTCCATGTTAAGTTCATTATTTTATTTACTTTATTTTATTTTCATTTTATTTCATTTATTCATTTACAATAAGTCGATTTACTGACTTAATGAGGTGAACCATTCTTATGAATAAATGGTACATCGCTATTTTGTATTTGGTATTGTGTTCATGTTTTGTTTTTACAGGAACAAGACTTCACAGTTGCAAAACATAAACACACGATAAAGTAAAAAAAAAACCAAGTGTTGTAAAATGTAAATAATACCATAAGATGTTGATATAACTGTACAATCACAAAAAAATAAATAAATAGAAAATTAATAAAAATTCAAAATGTTTAAAGTGTTCAAAAAATGGAGGAATCATGCAACAAGACTACCGCCGCCTATGGCTAGACCAGCGACAGTCGGAGGGGGTGGCGATGGTGATCCGTCGTCGGAGGAAGAGCCGCCCTCATCCTCATCAGAAGAGTCAAGCGGGATGCCCTCGACCTCTAGCCTCGTCCGAAGCCGCTCCACCTCGCCTGAAGCCGGCTCACGGCACTGGACTGACGGGACTGATGCCTCCGTAGCCTCCCGTTCTCCAACTCCTGCAAAGACAAGCACATGTAAGAAAGGTCATCAAAATAATAAGAAGCGAAAAGGTAAAAATGTGTAAAATTCATACCAGCTCATGTCGCTCGGAGTAGAGCCGGCCGATGTAGGATCGGGCAAAGCCGAACCGCTGGCAGATCTCCTGGTATCGCTGGCCCGGCACAAATAAAAAATCCATTAAAATGGATATTCAAGTAACATACTTCTAACTTTGTATATTCGGTTTATACATTAAAAAACCCTAAGTGACTCCAATTTTAATTAACCTAGTTACTAGATTAATTACCCAATGTTAAAGCATGGTGTGCAAACCCGAGATGGATCCCGAGACTATGTCATGCTGATGAACTAACCTATGAGATGAATGCTTTGCAAGGCAAAAGATGATGCGATTTGGACCAATAAAAAATGTTTATGTGATTTTGACTTGCCGCTCAGGGTGAAATCCCGAGCGTGCCTACGTACTTCCGTTTGAATGGAAGATCAAAGTCCACGTAGTTCGATAGGCCTTCTTTGAAGGGCTTTGAATGGGGATGCTTTATGCATGAGTGTGTGTATGCTTTGTGCATTTTTGTTTAGGCATTTGATGCCAAAAACGTTGATTGATTTGATTTAGGCATTTGATGCCAAAAATGATGATTTTAATGGCTCTTAGCCAGAAAGATTGATTTAGGCAATTGTTGCCAAAAATTGATGATTTTAATGGCTTTTAGCCAAAAAGATTTAGTTTAGGCAATTTATTTGCCAAAAAGTGTTGATTTTGATGGCTTTTAGCCAAAAAGATTTAATTAGGCAATTTGATTGCCAAAAAATGATTGAACCGTGGGCAATTTAGCTTAATCATATTTTAATTGAGGCAATTTACTTGCCTATATGATGATATGAATGCATTATATTTTGTAGAATTATTAGGAGTAGAAGAGAAGCATGCATGAGGTGCTAAAATTAAATAGGCAAAGTTTAACTTACATACCTGATTTAATCGTCGACCGCTTCTTAACTCCAGGTTAAGCTCCTCGTTAAGGGAATTAATTTTAGTTCAATTTTAAGTGACCAAGTATCACAAAAATAAAATAAAACTAAAATAAAAAATGCAAGAAAGCAGTAAAGAATCGCAAAGAGCGTAGGGAAGGAGCGTCCGTCAACACAGACTGAGTGCCGAAAACGGAGTGCCGGGGCCACTATTTATAGGCAACTTCGGACTGTTCGGCGGCCGGGCCGCTGGCTTCTGGCGGACGGGCTCGGCGGCCGGACCGCCGGCTTCTGACGGCCGGGCCGCCGGACCGGGCCGTCGGCTCCGGCGGCTAAGACTGCCGGGCCGGGCCGCCGACCCGGGCGGCTGGGGCCGCCGGTGGTCGGTGGTCTTGCTATTTTTCCGCTCCGGAGGCCTTTCCGGGTGCTCCAGACCTCCGAAAAAAATTTCGGGCCCAGATTTGCGATCCTCGCGACGTCCCGGACGTTTCAAGCACCATATTGGCATACTTTCGGTGAACTTCCAAAATGGCCTTTGGTCCGGCCGGACTGTTTGCAGTTTGGAAAATTGGCTCTTTGAGCCTCAAAATTCGGGTATTCACAGTTGCCCCCCACCGGCAACCATATTTATGGGAGTCGGTGGTTGTTTGAAACCCAAATTTTAGAGGCGAAAATCGGACGCGTCCAGAAGACCCGCCTTTGGCTATTTGCTTATAAATAGCTTGAAATCTCACTATCCACTCATTCTAAACTCTCTACACAAGATTCCTCTCAAATCCTCTCAACTTTCAAAGTTTACAAGACCTCCTTCCTCTATGGCTTCACCAAGCAGTGAGGAGGATTTTCTCGGGTCTTTGGGGATTTCTCTCGACGAGGTTAATCTAATGGTAGACGCTGACACGCACGCCTCCATGACTGGCATCTATGCCCAGGTGAGTTCTTTTCCACCTTTGCATATTTTATTATCTGGGCCTTAGGCCGAAAAAACTGTGGATTTTAGGGCCTTAGGCCAAATTGTGAATTTTTGGGCCTTAGGCCAAATTGTGAATTTTGGAATTCTTTTGCTTACCTCTTTATTAGTATGCATGCTAGAAATGGAACTAAGATATACCCTTAGTAAGGAACCGAGGAGTAACTCTTAGGTCATTTTTTTACCTTTTAGGATTCCCGTATCAAATTGGATGTAGCCGAGAGTTCCGTGGCTGGAGTTTCGCTTGAGCTATTTGATCAAAATAACCCGGTTGGTGCGATTATCCGTCCATCCTATCTGGGCTATCTGAGATATCTTGACATGGGTCGAAGTAACTACAAGGAGCTATTGTGTGCTTTGGCTGAGAGGTGGTGGGACACTACCAATACCTTCCACTTTCTTGGGGCGAGTTGACAATGACCCTTGCAGATTTTTCTGTGATCTCCGGGATCCCTTTCGGCATTCGGCCGATCGAGCTATATGATGATTGGAGGGTTGATATTTCCCCCGACCGGATGGTGGGGCTGATTGGGATAGACCTGGCTTTGACTGTCGAGCCAGGTTCTGCTACCCCTACCCTGAGTATCTCCAGACGTCGGTTATCCCTCCAGGCCCCAGGCATCTACGCTAGATACGGGGGGAGAACTGACGGCTACTCAGGTGGCCCGATTTACCTTGTTGCTGTGTTTGCTTCGACCTTCTGGTCCAACAGGAAAGAGAGGTTTAACCCTTCTATCTTGAAGAGTTTGGAGAACTTGGCCCATTTAGAGGAGTACAACTGGGCCGGTGCCATTCTGAGCCGCATGTATGACGATATGTGTGACTTGAGCCGAGGCCACGGCAAGCTTAGCGGGACCTACTACTTCTGGGAGGTAATGTAAAGAACATTCTCCCTTTCTGTACTCCTTTCTCTCTCTTTTTTTTCACTGACCCCCCCTTTTGTTCTGCAGACTTGGGCATTTGAGCATTTTCCTTATACTCGCCCAGAGTTGCTTCAGCCTAACCCCGAATCAGGGCTGGCGCCTCTGGCTTGGAGATGGTAAATCAAACCTTCATCCGGTTCGGCATAAGAAGTCGCTGAAAGAGCTGAGAGCCTTTTTTGATACGTGCCCGCTGGAGCAGGTACATGATTAGTGACTTTTACATATGTTAAATAAAAAGGATTTACTAACATATTGTATCTTCTATAGGCCGAGGTGGGGCCGATGGCTGCCCGCTTACAGGGCTGGATTCAGGCTGATCCTGATTTTCAGCGGTCAGATACCTTGTCCCAACGGAGAGTGGTCCTGTCACACCCCCTCCTGCGGCGATATTATTTGGGTGAGAGAGTGGACTTTCAGATAAGAGGCTGTCGTTCTGTCCCTTATGCCCCTCCCGAGGACATGCGAGCGGGTAGGCAGATGATACTCACGGCTACTCATACTGAGGGCATCCCCCATGTGGAGTTCCTCATGGGGGGAGATTATGATGAGTTCTGCGGGATTTCTTTGATGCCGCCCATCGGATCTCGTTTTGATGATTTCCAGGAACCGGTTCCTTCTCGACCGCTTGGCACCCGTTCTTCTCGGGCTTCGGGCCCCTCGACTAGGACTCCAAGGAGGAGGCCCAGGACTGATCCTACTTCTTCTACCCCGACTGCGAGACCGTCGCAGGCTGGGCCCAGCCGGTTGGTAGGTCCTTTCAGAGCTCCCCGGGCTATTTTGGAGGCTACCGGGCCGCTTCACCCAGACCTTGCCAGTCTACGTCTTCCATATGGTATTTCCTACTTTGTTCCCCACGGTCTCCCGGCTTCTCGAGAGGTCTCACTAGAGGGTTTGGATCGCACAGTTCTTCCTTCTGAGGACATCACTGAGGTAAAGTCTGACAATCTCTCACGAAAAGGATTCATAGGAGATTCAATATTGACTTGCATTTTTGTTTTATATGATTTTCAGGTTCCTGTCGGGTTGATTAACCAGATGATGGAGCTGTTCCTCGGGATGGAGCGGGAACTAGCTGCGGCCTGGACCCAGACAGCCTTTGACGATGAGAGGGGGAGGAGGCCCCGCCGCTGATAGCTGCTAGATTTCTCCGCTTTGCTTTGTTTTTCTTCTACTGTATTTTCTGTACTAAGACTCGGCTGCTTTTCTGAACTTGAGCTAATTTCTGTACCGAACTTTATTTGTACCTGCACTTGATCAGTACTGAGGAAATATATGCATGATTATCAAATAGGGTTTTATTCTAAAAAAAAAAAAACCAATATTCCTTCCCCTTTCTTCCCCTTTTTTTTTTTTTTTTTTTTTTGCGGCTGGGCCGCCGGCTTCGGCGGCCGGGCCCGGGCCGAGCGCCGGCTCCTGCGGCTGGGCCGCTGGGACCAGGCGGCCGGGCCGCCGGACCGAGTTGCCGGCTCCGGCGGCTGGGCCGGGCCGCCGGCAGGCGTGCCCCCCTCTATTTAAGAGGCTAAATGCTGATTTTTTTTTCATTCTCTCACCTTTTTTCAAGCAACTAGAAACCGGTCAGTTTCTTCTCTCTCTTCTTTACATTTCCCTTTTTTTCATTCATTCTCTATTATTATTATTTATTTTTTTAATAACAATAGATAATAAAGAAATAAAAAAAAGACATGAATCCCTTCTACAACCATAGCATGCACAGCTGGACTAGGAATCTCTCCAAGGTTGAAAAGATCAATTTGGGGAGGTACGATATTTCTCCTGTTATTACTCTTAGGGGTGTAGTCATTGACTGGATTTCTTAAAGGCCTGTATTAGACTTTGGGATCCTGAGGCCCACGTTTTCTGGTTTGGGGCCATGATGGAGGAGTGTGCCCTCTCTTTGAGGAGTTTTGTGCTATCATAGGGTGTGACCCCAATGCCCCTTTAGTTAAGCATGAGGTAAAAATTGGGTATGTTAGGTCATTTGAAACCCTATTTCAGTTTAGCCGACCCCAAGCTAAGGCTATGATCGTTGATGACCAAAGGCAATTCTGCTGCCTCTGATTGATGAATTCTCAGAGGCTTGCCCAGATGACCCAAACCGGATGAGGCTGAGGATGCGGCCTTGGTTTTCTGTTTATTGGCTGGTTCTTATTTAACCGGGACCCAGGCTTTGGGGATTTGCGTCTTGCCCCGGTTCTACAAATGGAGGATATGGCTGTATTGGCGGCATTGTACTGGCAGAAAACTATTAGGAGCCTTGACAAGGCTGCTTTAGGATTTGATGATTGGACAGTTTCTCCCATTATTCTCCAGGTATGTCTCTTTATTATCTCTCCACATTTTTTCTTCCCCTCTTTTTTATCATTCCCTTGTAACAGAAAGGATCCATTACTCAGGTTTGGTTGAAGGACCACCTTCAAGTGGTTACTGTTCCTACTTCCCTTCCTTATAACCCTTCTCAGTATCGCATGCGGAGGATTTTAATCTCACATCTCACTGCCGATGCATGGACTTCATGGTTGATTGAGTTGGGTCCGAATGAGATTCTGGGTTCATATCCTGGTACAACATCACCGTTTATCCAGGTAAGCTTTCATCACACCGGGTTTACCTTCTGGGCCTTACACATTGTACTTGGTACTGTGCTTCGCGCGTCTTGCGACAGATGGGGATAGATCAAACTGTTCCGATTACGGATGACTTTCCTGCTGATTCAGCCATTACCCCGGGTGTTACCCGAGCTGTCCTTAAGGCTTGGATTAGAGATCACCGTATGGTTAAGCCCTTGCCTAATCCTACCAGTATTCAGACTTCTCCTGAGTATCGAGCCTGGTTCATTGCCACTGTCTGGCCAATTGAGAGACCAAGGAGGATTGCCCTGCTGAGTGCACTTGAAGGATGGGTTCAGGCTGATGAGATTGGGACTGGTGAGGAGATTGTGCTGGCTCTTAGACAGGCGAGGCTTGGCAGAGTTCGACAGCTAGGAGGAGACGGGACACCTAGGCTCCTATAGGCTTTTGGATTTTTTTTTGGATGTAGTTTTGCCTTTTTGGCTCTCTTTTATTTGGGACTTTCGACTTATTATTTATTGGACTTTTCCTTTTCTGCTTGCTTTAATTATGAATGACATTTTGCCTTTTAGCTTTCCAAGCACTTTTCAATTTTATTTATTCAAAGCTCTAACTTTTGCCTAAGCCGCCCTTTCGAGTTTTTGACTTAGCGAGCTACTCTTTTTGTCTAAGCCGCCCTTTTTAGGTTTTTTTCAGCTTAGCGGGCCCCGACTCTTGCCTAAGCCGCCTCTCGGGTTTTCGACTTAGCGGGTTTTTCTTTCTTCTTTTTTTTCTTTTTTTATTATTATTGGCAAAGGAGAAAAGAGTTATGAATAATAAAATTTTTTATATTAATGTTTAGACCGTGTCCAAAGAGGACTACCTACATATCTCCGATAATAATTCCTTTTTTTCAAGGAGAATCAGGTCCAATGTAGTTCAAATATGCAATGATTACAATTATACAAAATATCTTTTTAATGATCTAAATTACATGGACTTGTGAATTCCAAACCATCCAAATCAGTCAGGATGACGGCTCTGCCAGATAGGATCTTTTTCAACACATAGGGTCCCGCCCAATGAGGACGAAACTTCCCACGTGGGTCTATGATTGGCTGTCTAATTTCTTTCAAAACCAAACAACCTTCTTCCAACTTCCGGTCTTTGACCCTCTTATTAAAATGTCGCGCCATTCTTCTTTGATAAACTTGAGTCTGGTGGATCGCTCGTAATCGCTTTTCATCCATACCCAAGAGTTGCAAATGATAGTTCTTAGCCACAATCTGCTTCGCCGATCTGGCTTTCTCGGATAACTCTCGCCGACTGAACTTCCAGCTCAATAGGCAGCACTGCTTCCATGCCATATATTAAGGATCGGGGTTGCCCCAGTAGGTGTCCTGATTGAAGTTCTGTACCCCACAAGGCATTTGGCAATTGTTCATGCTACGCTCTATGTTCTGAACTGTCTTCTGCAAAATGACCTTTATAGCTTGTTTGCAGCCTCTACAGCCCATTTGTCTGTGGGCGATAGGGTGAAGACTTGTGATGCTGAATCTTCTTTTGCTTTAGTAGGTCCGAAATTCACTTTGAAAGTGAGACCCGTTATCAGTAATGATCTCGAATGGTGTTCCATACGACAAAGGATGTTGGTACGAACGAACTGTGCTGTCTTCTTGGCATTCAAGACCGAATAGGAGGCTGCTTCAATCCACTTAGTGAAATAATCAACAGCAACCAGGATGAATTGATGGCCATTGGAAGCCTTTGGATGGATCTTTCCGATCAGTCTATGCCCCAAGTGGCGAAAGGCCATGGTGAGTAATGGGATTAGATTGACTGGAGGCTGTCTTTGCAGCTTCGCAAAAATCTGACACTCAT
>NC_143154.1:21149185-21224611 GCF_041381405.1 Jatropha curcas
CAATTTGTTGTTAACATACACTGGTATTGTGTTTTGTTTCAGATGATTCTGCAGGCACGTGTGGGTAGAAATGTTGATGGCATTGACCTCAGCCTTTATAATCAATCGCTACAACTATTGCGTCAGTTTCAAGCTGACCACATAAAAAGTCATCATCAAATCAATTGAATCACACACCTGGCAGCCATGTAAGAGCAGCAATAATTAAATCAGTTGTTTAACCTAACCAGTGAGAAAAGAGTAGTAGAGAAAGAAAGCAACAATGACCTTGTGCAGTGAAGGGATGACTTGATGGAGATAAAAGCCAAGGGTTGTCCTGCTATTTGTTACAGCAGTGAGCTCTGTCCACTGACGAAGATAAATATATGAGCATTTAAAGGAAAGCAAATTAATATGATCGAGAGATTGTAGATAAATGATCAAGAGTAAATCAAAATGAAATAGCGACAAGAAAAGACGGCCTTGTTGTCGTGAATGGTTGGGATAGCCACTGGTTTTGGAAAGATCGTTATGATATGAAGATAGCGAGTGGCAGGGGAAGTTTGGACAAAGAGGGAGATGATGTTCTGAGAAGGTAAGATCCAGAATTGCTGGCATTGATTCTCATTGTGGGTGGTGGTATTCATTCTCTCTGCCGTTGCAATGCTCATGTGGCAATTATGTCTCGCTATGGATGGTGATATTCGATGCATGATCTTTTATTCGTAACTGTAATTCTCAGGTTAACGAAACAACGACGTGACGTATATTGGTCAAACGCTTTGTGGTTGGCATAGAAACCACAGGACTCTCTGTCATGCAGTATTTACTCATTTCTTAACATCTCCGATCTGCTACCACAGCCACTTCTCTGTCATTACTAACATGATTGCATTTGATAAATCACCGCATGCTATGCCAAATATACTAATTTTGTAACTTCCTATTATATGATTCTGACTTACAAAGTAACATTACTAACATGCAATAACCGTATATAAAATTTCTACAAAAAACCTATAAGAATTTCCCCTATAATCTTAACATTTCTAATTTATAAACTTGCTTAGAAAATGCTAACATAATATCAAATCTTAAACCTCAAATAACTATTTT
Source organism: Jatropha curcas (assembly GCF_041381405.1). Lineage (NCBI taxonomy): Eukaryota > Viridiplantae > Streptophyta > Magnoliopsida > Malpighiales > Euphorbiaceae > Jatropha > Jatropha curcas. The sequence goes on from NC_143154.1 coordinate 21,150,281, forward strand.
CAAATAATCAACTCATACTTCTCGTGTAACACTTTTATTCGGATTATAGATAAACCATCGGGTCGATAAATAGTCCAAATAAGAGATGCCACGTATTGTGCTAAGAGCACTAAATCTATAATCAATAACTCATATCTCAAACTTAACCATTATTATCCTAAAACATGTATATTTTTATATTTCTTAACTTATATTTTAACGGAAAAAATGCAAGAGTTTTCTTTAAAATCCTAACATCCTCGAGATTTTTAACTTGTTAATAAAACACTTCTAAAACTTCCCACTTTTAACTCCACATAACTACATTCAATCGATCAGCTTAAACTTCACAAATCACTTTCAAAAAATCGTCCATATATAATCTATTAAAGGTTTTTCCAATATGTAAGCTCATACAAAATTTTTCTTTATAAATCTCTTATATATGTAATAAACATTTGTACATTCCAAATATAAGTTTGTCCTACTCTATTATAAGAAATAAGATCTTCTACCCAAAAAGAAAAGTAACTCTAATATCGATGTAGATCACGATCCTCTTCTGAGGCTCTAGCTACTCTTTACTACCTATGTGTGAGAAAATCTCCATGCACTAACTATAGGCTTTGCGGTACACAAACTTCCAAAAAAGCATGTAGAAAACAAAAGTAACATTCGATGCCATTTTTTTCAAATACAAAACAAGAGATTTATCCGGTATTGCAATAACCTTATATACTTGTGACTATCAACCCATTTAAGTGAAAAAAATTGTGAGTATTTGGGTGGCAATTAGAAAGTACCATGAAACAGCTGAAGACGATGAAGTAAGAAAGAAAAGACAAGAAGAGAATATTCAAAGGAGAATAAAAGGCTTTAAGAGGAAGTTATTTCATTCCATAGTGACTCTGATAAACGAACCAAAATAGGCAATTTGAGAAATTTTTGGAGATGCTAAAATAATTATATGTTAACATTCCATTTTAATACATCATGACCCAGATGCAGTGGCGGAGCTAGAAATGATTTTCAGTTGGGCCATTTATTTAATTTCATTTGTAGTGGGGTCAATTAGATTAAAAGCTCTACAATTTTTCACTTAATATATACTTTTCATTTTTTTTATCAATTAAGTCCTATTTATAAATTGTTTTTAAAAGTTGAGTGGGTCAATTGACCCCACTTCACTGGCTTTGGCACCGCCTCAGCTCAGATGTCGACATAGCTAAATTTTTGAAAGAAATTTTGACGAAGAAATGGAAAATAAAAGAATTGGAAATAGTGGCACTTTCTGAGAATTGTAATGCAATGATCCAAAATAAGCTGCCACCAAAAATGAAAGATTAACGAAGTTTTTCCTTCTTGTGTGAAGTCGGAGCAGTGAAGATTGATAAAGCTTTATGTGATTTAGGAGCTGATATAAGTGTGATGCCACTATCCATCTTCAACAAGCTCAACATGGAAGAACTCAGACCTCCTTGAGTTGTCCTACAGTTAGCATATTGATATGTGAAGTACCAGAGCGGAAATATAGAAATTAGTTTTTATTTATATCTATTTTTCCTTTTCATTTTATTTTTTATTTTTTATTTTTTTAATTGTTTTATAATTTAATTTTCTTTTAAGTTATTTTGAGTTCGAATTAATATGATCTACCATTTTTAATGATATTGTTCAATTGTTTAAAAAATTTAATAATATCATTAATATTCTTTTAAAATAATAAAATGTTTAAGCTTTTGATAATAAATAATTAAATTAATAATATCATTAATATTATTTTTAAATTATTAAATAAAATAATTACATAATTAATATTTTTATTTTTTCCAATAAATATTAATATTTTTTCAAATAATAAAAAAAATAAATAAATATTCGCTCGACGAGCAGGCCGTATATAACTAGTTGTATAATGTTTAGGAAATGTTGATATTTTACCTCTATGATTGTCGTGATATAGGCAACCACTCACAAATAATTATTATTGCTAAGTTATGAAAATGGGTGAAATAGAGTCATGAAGGGATCAATCACTCACTCTATTCACCAATCAATTACACTAGTTATAATACACTCATAAATACATTAAATAAAATCTTAAAGATAAGGATATGGTGGACTCATTATCCATTATCTCTTGGTCCAAATCAATTTCTTAAGTGGAGCAATTTCGAATGCAGCCAATAAGTCAATGTCAAAAAACCACCACTTTACTATTTAGAGCTCTCTTCCCAGCTGTATTTTCATATGAAATAAACACCGACACTAGAAAATAGTACTAAAAAAAAAGGCAGAATGAGGAGTCTTTCTCTAGCGGTGGTGGTGATTTTGATTCTGATGAGCAGAAGCAGTTGTCTGGGAGCTGTTAGTACTCCGCAGGAAATGATTAGCAACAACTCCTTTTCCTTTTCCATGGCAGATACCAACATGGAATTAGAGTTGATGATGGACTCCGAGACTAACAGAATGCTTACAGCTAGCACCAATAGCGCAACTGGCGGCGTGGGAAATCCTAACCGTCCTGCTCTTGATTGCCGTCCGGGGAACCGCTACTGCCTTCCTGTATCAAATCCTGGTACTCGAAAAGCATGCCCCCGATACAAACGTGACTGCCTAAGATGAATTGTCAAATATTGGATTTTAAGGGGAACAAAGGATCACACCAAATGGTATTTTGAGATCGAATTCTCCTAATTTATATTACATTACTTCATCTTCTTTAAAGTTGTTTTATGTGTACTGTATTGCTTTAATGAATAAATTTATGTATTGATATGAAAGTTTCCAATTTTTAGTCAATACCATCATGACTCCCTCTTTTATGTATTTGATTTATTGAATTTACTCTATTGAATAAAATACTCTACCTATCTAAACTGAATGAATGAACTTTTATTTATGTTCATCGGTGGGGTATCTCTTAATTTTTAACTAAAAGTTACTAAAACAATTAATATTGTCAAATAAAATTTTATTCAATTTTAATTTATAAAAAAATAAATTTTATTTTTAACTTCTTGCTATTTTTAAATTATTCAACAAACAGAAAACTTTTTCTATTGAGTATTGATTAATTCTCCTTCCATTCTATTTATATAGAGAAAGTCAAAATTTATCTAGGATTAAGGACGTGGTCTTTTATAGATTTCTTCCTAATTTATCCCTGAAAAGATATTAAAGTGATCATCAGTTTTCAATAAAAGGTGATAAATTATGAGAAAAACGATCTGTTGCTTTAATAAGATATTTTATTTTTTTAGACTTTCAATAACAAAAAAAACGTGGGCTGTTTAATTGCAATTGCGCACTAAAATTTTAATATCAAATTTTGATTAAAAAAAATTGACGTGAAAGTTGAAAGAAAGTTTGTAGCTAAAATTTTCAACCTCAAATTCTTTATTTTGCTTCTCTAAATTTACGCAAAAAAAAAAGAAATTTTGAGCCAAATTTTCAAAGCTGAATTTATCTAAACAGATATGAGTTCACAACTCTAAAATTTAATTCACAAACGTCATGAACACATTCCTTCCTTTTGATTTGAATACAGTCTCTCAAAACTTGCTTGTAATTTCAGAAGATGTGCCATACTCAACAATCAACACTTAGACTTGATCTCCTTACCATAAACTGAACAACCGCCTTCTGTAGAATCTGAAACTACACTACCACCAATTAACGTTCCAAAAGAGGCTCGAAAAGAGCAATAAAAGGAAAAACATCACTGAAGATGTCAAAAGTACAGTTTGTATGTTACTATATTCTGAAACAGAAAGGGATGAATCAGATGCTCGCAGTATTCATAAAGTTGCAGACGGTGTATCCATATCTGCTAAAACAATTTATAGAATTTGACATGATGCAAAAATGCGCACAACTAGTTTTATTTAAGCAATGAAATTGGGGTTTAAGTTTTGTATCTCTCTCTTTAGCCATTTAAGGAGTTCATCAGAGTAAATATAAATGGGTATAACTATTTTTATTTCAGTACAGTCATTTGAGAGGAAATTTTTTCCTCCATGCAGGATTTATTATAGTTATGAGTAAATTTCATGATATATGCACACTTAAAAGTTAAGCATAAGCTTTTTGGTGAAATTTAATTTGTGCACATAATAGACTTGAATCTCACATTTTCTTATTGCATGGTTTAGTCAATTTTGAACATTAAATGTCAACCACAATAATGTCTGCCACTTTTTTGAAATACTCTCAAAGTCAATATTTAATCTATAGCAAAAAATAAGGGCATATTCGACTTTTTGCTTTGGTATTAGTCCCAAAGTAATCATTTTAGGAAATTTTTTCTATATAAATAGAATGGAAGGAGTATTTTTTTCTTTCCTATTTTCCTTTTAGTTTTTCTATTATTATGTTAATGCTTCATCAACTATTACATTACATTTTTTTGTGTCATAAAAAATATTTTGAAAACCCAAAGAGAGTTAATGTAACGATCTGTTTTCAAGGACCGGATTGGTACTAAAACCTGGGTGGACATAAGGCCTCCAAGGCCCATAGTAAGCCTGGACCTAAATGGATTTATGCATTGTCATCAAACTAGGCCTTAGGCCCATCATTAATAATCTCAAAACAAAGTTGTTAGGTCATTTCAACCATTCAATAATCCAGTTCAGAAGCTTAGTAGACTTAATCCAGTAATTTACAGACATTTCATAAATATAATTTATATAATAAATGCATATGTATCTTTTAACAGCACCATGACAGGCTCTTCGGACACCATCTGCTTTAATTCTTCGAAGGCATCCTGGCATTGTAATGACCAGTGCCATGAACAATTTTTCTTGAGCAGATTGGTCAGAGGTGCCGTTATGGCTGAATACCCCTTTATGAAGCAGCGGTAGTAGTTTACCAGGCCTAAGAAGGATCTTAGCTCGGGAACGTTTGATGGAGGTTGCCATTCTTGAATGGCTTCGGCCTTAGCTGGATCTATCATCAGCTTGCCTTCCTTAATCTTATGCCCAAGGAACTCCACTTCTTATTGAGCAAAACAACACTTTTCCACCTTTACATAAAGTTCATTTTCTCAGAGGACTTGGAAGACTTGCTTGAGGTGTTGCACATGCTCTTCGAGAGAAGTGCTATACACTACAATGTCGTCCAAGTAGACCACCACGAATTTGTCGAGGAATGGGTGGAATAGTTTGTTCATGAGAGTGTAGACTGTGGTTGGGGCATTAGTCAGACCGAAAGGCATCACTAGAAACTCAAATGCACCATACCGAGTTACACAAGTCGTCTTGGACTCATCTCCTACCGCGATCCGCACTTGATAGTAACCCGACCGTAAGTCCAGCTTTGAGAACCATCGTGCATTCCCCAACTGATCAAAGAGATTAGCTATCAAAGGTATCAGGTATTTGTTCTTGATAGTGATCTTGTTCATGGCCCGATAGTCTATGCACATCCGTAAAGAGCCATCCTTCTTCTTTTAGAAGAGGACTGGTGCGCCATAAGGAGCCTTGGAGGGTTGAATTTACCCTGAATCAATAAGGTCTTGGAGTTGCTTTCTTAGTTCTTCCAACTCCGAAGGAGACATGCGATAAGGGGCCATGGCTGGTGGCTTGGCACCGGGCTCTAGCTCAATTTGGTGATCAATCTCCCTTCTAAGAGGGAGCTTTTTCGGCAACTAGGGAGGCATGACATCCTTGTACTCATCCAAAACCACTTGCACACATTCAGGCAAAGACTGTTTAGGATTTGTTACTTCTTCACCCTCATTTAGTTCCCTTATTGATGCTATGAAGTTTTCGACTTTGCTTAAGCCCCGTTTAAATTTCATAGCAGAGATTGTAGATGGCGATTTCTCTATGCACTTCAATGGGACAATGCACGGCTTCTCTCCTTCAAGTACAATTAGGGAACTTGTGTAAGGGAAAAGGAGTGCGCATACCTTGCGGAAGAATGTTAGTCCCAACAATATGTTAAAATCGTCCATGGGCACGACGATGAAGTCTAGCTTACCGCACCATGAGCCAATTTTAATAGGTACAGCCTTTGCAAATCCGGCAATTGGCTTCACTTTGGAATTTACAGTCTTGATTGTGTGTTGACGCGTGTCTCTATGCCCCCGCCTAACCTGAAGAGGATACAAGGACGCGGAATGAGGGATCATGGTTATCCAGAAGTCTTTAAACCAAGGATTGATTTAAATCAAATAAAGAGTGACTGAGTAATAGTAGAGCTGCGTCATGCAGCTATAAGGTGCGTGACGGCACTGATAGTTGCGTCACGCAACTCCAATTAAGGTGACGTCACCCTGGAAAGCCGACAAATAACGGTTTTACATTCTGTTTGGATACGTGGCAATGGTCCAGAAAGTGAGCTGCGTCATGCAGCTCTCGGGTCCGTCACGCAACTATTAGCTGCGTGATGTAGCCATTCTCTGTTGCCCTACCCATATAAATACTGCGTTTTTATCTTAAAGAGGCAGATTTTTGGAGAGGAGAATTCTAGGAGAGGAATTTTAAGAAAATACATTGACGACTGAGGTATTCTGCAAGAACTCTTCTGAGTTTTCTTGAAGAAAAACAGTCTTAGAAATTAATTAGGTTGAAAAACAAAAATCACACAAAAGAGAAAAAGAGAGAAAAAACAAAAGAAAAAGGGATTTTTGTTAAAACTTGGTGAACAAAGACTTCTGGGACCTCGAAACCTTGCTCCTAAGATGTTCAGATTGTTCACAACCCTCAATCTGAGGGTTAGGTAATTATCTAAACTTTTCTTGCTATTTTTAGTTATTAATTCGTTATTATCCATTTTGTTGGTGTTTGAGTAGCTTGATATTGGTTAAACGATATTCTGCCTATTATTGAACGTCTCTGAGTTATATTAAAACAAGTTTTGGTAAAAAGAAAACGTGAAAAGGGTAGTTTGAAAGGTAGTTACGGACTAGAGCAGTTGCGTCACGTAGCTACAAGCTGCGTGACGGAACTGTTCATGTCCAAAACATGTTGACATTACCCCGACTAGTTGCGTGACGGAACTGTTCGTGTTTATGATTTTATTTTGCTTTTATTTTTCTATTTAATATTGTATTCCAAATAAATGACTGATGAATCTGAAAGTTTTTCCAAAGTCACGAACAGCTGCGTTAAACAAAGTTTTTCCAAAGTTTTTTCAACGGGCCGACGTACCCAATTCCCTTACCCAGAATCGCACTTGGTGCGCCTGACCAGTTCTCTAAATTGGCCTTAAACAAAGTTGGGTTAAATGAAGTCACTTTTAATTGGAAACGGTCCCATTGCCGAAAAAATGGGTGGCGACTCAAAAATGTTTTATAAGACCGATTTATCAGCCTCGTATCCAAAAGGTTTTGTCACCATTTATTAAAAACAAAGATCCCTTTTCCAAATCAAAATAAATCGAGCGTTTTTTGGGTCGCTCGGGGGTGGTGCGAAAACAGATTGGCGACTTCACTGGGGAACTGCATCCACTAATCCCTAGTTATTTTTTAACTAGATGGTTGCAATTAGGAATTGACTCTAAAACCTACATTTTTCTAAATAAAAGTTGATTAGAAAGCCGTTGGAAAATTCTTTAATCGTCCGTATGTGTTTATATGCTTTCCTTTATTTTCTAGGATCTTGCATTCATACCGCATTTCTCTCTTCTCATCCCTTTCTACCCATATTACCTTTCGGTATTTTTGTTAATTTCAAAGGTAGATCCAGCCTAAACCTCGCGTTTTAGGTACATCTACCCAAGAATTAGCAAATGTACCAACCGCAAGCCTAGTACCTTTAAAGGTGCGTCAAAAGGAGTAGGCCCGTAAAAAGCCCGAATCCTGTTTTTGGAACCCAGACTTTGTAAGCCTAAAGGACTAAAGCCCATGCATGTAGTCAAAAACCTTAGTCACTTCCCCTAAGGAATACCTGGTTCTGTTTGCTGTTATTTTGCCGCATTCATTTCCGAGAGTTTGTTTCGTCAATCTCAAAACCCCCTGTTGGTTGTCGAGATTAGACCAAATCCTAGGAAACAGATGTCGAAATTTATACCAACGGAATCCGTGTGTGGGAGAAATAAGGTTGGAAGGCATGCATTTCCCAACTCCCGTTCCCCTGTATGTTATAAACTGTACATATGTTATGACATTCATGCACCACGTAATATTTTTCTTTTCAGCCATGCATTTAAGAGCTAATTTCCGGTATGGACGTTTGACCTTGATTTTGAGACTGGACCTCAGATTCGTTGTGAATAACATAATGCAATCATTTATAGCGAATTTATACCCGAAAGAAAAGGGAGTTATAAGGAGGTTGCAATTCCTTTGTATGTTCATATTTCTTGCATTATCTGAAAATAAGTGAGAGATTACAAAATTTATAATAAAACAAAATGAAATCCTGCTTGGGACCATTTGTTCCAAGGTAAAAAGTAAGGATACAAAAAAGATAATAAAAAGTGTTCCGCTTGGAAATTCTTTCATTCCAAGGCAAAAGTTAGGGACTTGAGAGAAAATAGTCAACCGTAAATTCCAAAAGGGACGGTCGATGACAGATAATGCCAGAAATGTTTGAATACAAAATAAGTTTTGGCCATGTTATTCGCACCGAATTTTGGGTCCAGTCGTTGAAATCAAGATCTTATTTCCATACCGATCATTAACACATTAGAACTGCATTCCACATCCTATGTGCTACTATTTCTCATGCATACATGCAGGACCTACTTTAACTCAGGTATTTCTATCTGTTAGTCAGAATTGATCCTTCCTGGGAAATCTTTTCGAGAGCTTGGCACCGACACCCTGGTCAACGTTTGGTCAGAGTGTCCCCAATCTCCGAGCCTACTCCAGTTAGTCCTGTGAATCGTTCAAGTTCGTCGGATTCAGTTTCTAATTCAGGTTTGGTAGAAATGGTTGACAACATTGTGAATGAGACCGGATTCTCTCCAGCCCAGATAAGGACCATCACTGAGATAATAGCTACTGCCTTGGCCCAAGAGAGGTCACAAAACCAGGTTCCTCCTGCTTTAAGCAATCAGCCTATGGTTGAGGAAAGGGAAATTCCAGAACCCACTTCGGATAATCAGGCCTCCGCTGGCAATGCTGTCCCAGTTGAGAATGATCTAATCAAGCAGCTTGCTGAGCTGAAAGATAAAGTGGAGAAAATGTCTGTTGCAAAGGAGAAGGACCCGGTCACTAATTTCCACGTGGCTGAATATGTCTTGCATCCTTCAAGTTCCACTTCATTCAAGACTTTCAAGCATACCATATTCGAAGGAGACAATGACCCGCGGTCCCATCTGTCTGAGTTCCTTCAGGTCTCCCAAATGAACCGATATAACGAGGAAGATGTCTTACGGGCATTTCCTCAGACACTGCACAAGAGTTACCGGAGATGGTATGATGGCTTGGACATGAAGACACAAAGAAATTGGGTCAAGCTACAGACTGCTTTTCTGAAGCACTTCAAAACAGATAACAGTGATGAGTTCGGCTTGCGTGACTTGGAGAGCTTGAGGCAGGAAAAGGATGAAAGTTTCTCGGATTATTACAGGAGGTGGAGGACAAAACTGTTCATGGTCCAGACAAGGCCAAAGGACCAAGAGCTAATTAGAATTTTCAGTCGAAGTCTCCTACCTTTCTTCAAGGAGAGGATGCTGGCCCAACCTCTCACTGATTTTGCTCTAGTTCAAAGGGCTGGGTTCAATATCGAAGAGTTATACAAGGATGAGAAGAAGAAGAGTCGAGGGTTTGGTAACTACCGGTCCTCCTACACTAATAGAAATGCTGGAAATAGTGCCCCGAACCAGTCAGGGAGTAGCAACACGGTGAGAGCTGTTAACGAGAAAGTTAAAAGGGAGTTCACTGACTTGGGCAGACCTTTAAGCACGGTCATGAGGTCTTGTATAAACAATGGCGTGCTGTCCAAATTGCCTATTAATCTAGCTAAACCTGTTCGGCATAGGTTCATGGATCGGGACTGTGAGTATCACCAGTGTAAGGGTCATGCTACTGATGACTGCTTCAAGTTAAGGCATGACATACAAGATCTGATAGACAGTGGGAAGATTACCAAACCTTCTGAAAGGAATAAGCCGAGCATAAAGAATAATCCATTGCCACAATACCAGTATAACTATCCACCCCACAAGTCTCAAGCGGGTGGATCGGTTAATGCAATTGGGAGTGGTCTACCGGAAGAGCTAGTGTTGGCAGAAGCCGAATGGGAGGAAAGGATGTGTGCCATGCTGAACATCTGGGATGATTGTAGCAGTGAGGAGGAGAAGAGAAGAGGCCTGTAAAGATTGAAATTGAGAAAAGCATCACAGTTAAGGTGGGTGAAGTACCAGAAAGTGAAGATGAGCAGATTCAACTTGCGATTCAGAAAAGTTTGGCTGATCAGGAAGATCAATGGTACTATAGCAGTGATGAGGATGTAAATGAAGTTGGCATCCAGAGCTTAACCAGAAGTGGTCGTGTGTATAATCCAGATAGCAATGCTCAGTCTAAAGGAAAAGGAGTTGCCACCGATGGGATGGGAAAGAAAGCATCAAATAAGGGTGAAGAACAGCCCAAGGAAAAGAAGAAAGAAGATGAAGTGGGAAAGGTACAAAGGAAGGCTACTGAAGTAGGTGAGAGTAGTCAAAACAAAATACCAAACGGCGTAACAGCAAATTCAGTATTGAGCCAGTTACAGAGGACCAAGGCGAATATCTCACTGTGGGATTTACTGATAGCCTCCAAGGAGCACAGAGAATCTTTGTTAGAGGCTATGACATTTGTTAGGGTGCCTGCCAGAATCCAGAGCGTGGATATGATCAATGTGTTACAGCGCAGGATTGGTGAGATCACTTTCTTTGACTCCTATCTCCCTCCGGAAGGAAGGAATCATTTCAAGCCTATGTACATTCAGGTTGCTGTTAATGGGCGTGAAACCTGCAATGTGATGGTGGATAACGGGTCGGCCTTGTGTGTGTGCCCGTTGAAAATGCTGTCCAAATTCAAGATTGAGGAGTCAGAGCTTGAGCCGTCTAACATGGTAGTTAAAGCATATGACAACACCATGCGCAATGCTAGGGGAACTTTCAGGGCGAAGATTTTGACGGGGACTATAGAAAGCTGGGTAGATATAGTTGTCTTGGATATTTTGGCCAATTATTCTCTACTGTTGGGAAGGCCATGGCTTCATCCTCTAGGTGCAATCCCTTCCACCTTGCACAGAAAAGTTAAGGTTCCCTGGGGCACCGATGTGGTAACCATCAATGTATAAGAAGATTTGAATGTGGCGGTTGTAGAAAGTTTAGAAGCATCTGTCCCTTTATCTGGTTTTCAGGTAGCTGTGATTGATGAAGTAATTATTGAAAACAAAAGTGCAGTCAACAGGATGAGCCCTTTTTCTCGAAAATGATGAAAAAAATGCAATGGCAATATGGCAAGGGACTAAGCCGAGAGTTACAAGGAAGGTTTGAACCTGTGTAATCATCACATGTACAGCAAGGTCGACGTGGGCTGGGGTATTCGGAGAGTAGAAAGAAGGAGAAATATGAAGTCCAGTCTCCGGTAAGAGAGCCAGTCTGAATAAGATTTTCTTTGTTCCAGAGGCTTCAGGGGAATTTCAGAGTAGAGGAAAGACCAATCCTGGCCTCGAGATCTTTATGGCGAATTTTGATGAGCAGCTGATCAAATCTCCTGAGCCTTCCTTCGAACAGTTAGTAGAAGGCACACAGTTCATGGTTGGTATGGTTCAAATAGGCAGTGGCACAGAATGGTCACAGAAGATACCTGAGTTTGAAGATTTCCTAGGGATTGGGGACGAAGCTTCCAGAATGGTGCAGGAGCAAAAGGCTAAGGCAAGGATCCTCCAGTCAATACTAGCAGCTGAAGATGCTGAAGAAGCAGAGAGGAAGGTGGTGAAGATGACAGAGCATGAAGAGACAAAGGAAAAAGTTGCCCCAGAAGCAAAGGAAGCTTCAGATGCTGATGAAGTGATTCAAGCCATAAAAGACAGTTGTGATAAATGTATCGAACAGGCTATTAATCCTGTCTTTTGTTTTTTTGATTATTGTTTTGAGAACGATTTGGACGGTTTCCCTTTATTATTTCAATCAATGGAAGTGAATTTTGACTATTTGTTTTCTTGTTTTCCTGATTGTCACGTTCATGGCATTGATTATACCACGCGCATATTTGACATAAATGCATTGCATCATTTTGCATTTAACCTAAGCACCACCGAAGATCCCAAAATAATTGAAATCGGATCGGACTTTAAACCTGAACTTAGACAGGATCTCCAAGAATGTATCAGGAGAAATTTAGAGGTATTTGCCTGGAGCTATGCTGACATGCCAGGAATCGACAGATCAATCGCAGAACACTTCATTCCTACTAACCCAAGTGTTAAGCCAGTGAAGCAGAAGAGGAGGAGGGTTAGACCAGAGTGGCAAGACAAGATCAAGGCTGAGGTCCAGAAGCAGTTAGATGCAGGATTCCTAGAGGTAGTGCATTATCCTGAGTGGTTGGCAAACATAGTCCCTGTGCTGAAGAAGGATGGGAGGATAAGAGTTTGTGTTGACTACAGGGACCTAAATAAAGCCTCGCCCAAAGATGACTTTCCACTTCCGCACATAGATGTTTTGATTGACAGTGCTACCGGAATGGGATGTTATTCTATCATGGATGGATTCTCCGGATACAACCAAATCTTGATGGCCTTAGTTGGCAAGCATAAGACTGCCTTCACTACTGACTTTGGGACTTTCTGCTATAGGGTGATGCCATTTGGACTGAAGAATGCCAGGGCAACATATCAGAGAATGGCTACAACTTTATTTCATGACATGATCCATAAAGGATTGGAGGTATATGTAGATGATATGGTGATCATGACAAGAACACAGGAAGAGCACACAGAGATGCTAGAAAAGTTCTTCGCACGGGTTAAGTAGTACAACTTAAGACTCAATCCCAAAAAGTGCGTATTCGGAGTAACGAAAGGGAAACTGTTAGGTTTTGTTGTAGGACCTAACGGGATTGAGGTTGACCCCGACAAGATAAAATCCATTCAGGATATGGAACCGCCAAGAACAGAACGTCAGGTGATAAGCTTCTTGGGTAAAATCCAGTATATCAGCAGGTTTATTTCTAGATTATCCATCACATGCGCTCCGATTTTTTAGCTACTTAAGAAGAATCAACCAGTTAAATGGAATGAGGATTGCCAGAAAGCCTTTGATCACATAAAGAAGTATTTGATGAACCCACTAGTGCTGAGTTCGCCTAGACCGGGAGAGCCTCTGATCCTGTACTTGTCTATAGAGGATGCAGGAGTTGGAGCTATGTTGGCGCAGCCAGACGCTGCTGGAGTGGAAAAGGCCATCTATTATATCAGCAAGAAATTACTGCCTATCGAGGAAAAGTACAATTTGGTGGAGAAAACGTGTATGGCAGTGGTATGGTCGATAAAGAAATTGAGGCCTTACTTCGATTCCTTTAGGGTCACTTTCGTTTCCAAAATTGATCCTATGAAGTATCTTCAGAGAACGCCTACTCTAGAAGGGCGGCTGTCCAAATGGCTAATCCAGATGTCTAGTGTGGATGCAGAGTTTGTCACGAAGAAGACGGTCAAAGGATGGGTTATGGTAGAGTTCCTGGCTGAAAATCCCATTGTAGATGATGAATCATGGGAATTGGAATTTCCAGATGAACATTTGTTGTGTGTTGAAACAGGGGCTTGGAAATTGTACTTTGATGGATCGGCCCATAGAAACGGAGCCGGAGCTGGTATCGTGATAGAGGCACCTAATGGCGAGGTCACAACAATGTGCAAAAGATTATTGTTTCCGGTCACCAACAATATGGCCGAATATGAAGTGTGTATCATGGGAATGGAGGCTCTTCTTGCATCAGGTGTTAAGGAAGTCGAGGTGATAGGAGATTCGCTGTTGGTTATCGAACATGCTAACGAGAGAAGGAAAGTGGAAGAGGAAAGGTTGAAGCCCTATGTTGAGTACTTGTTGAAGAAGGCAGCACTCTTTGATAAGATCACCTTTACTCACATAGGAAGAATCCATAACAGAATTCCGGATGCCTCGGCAAACTTAGCATCAGCTTGGCAGGATTTAAGTAAGGTCCCAAAGAAGTCATTCATCATTACCGCGGCAAATATCCCGTGCTATGAAGAACATTTTGTGAATCAGGTGGAGTAAGAGGAAGAACCCTGGTTTACGGATATCCTGCGGTACATGAAAGATGGAACCTTTTCCGATGATGCAACAAAGGAAGACCGTTCAGTTCTAAGAAAAATGGCTTTGAGTTATGTCCTGGCTGATGGTGAATTATATAGGAGGGCTTGGGACCAGATGTTGCTAAGATGCGTAGATAAAAAGGCGGGAGAAGAAATAATGAAGAAAATCCATGAGGGAGTCTGCGGTACTCATTTGAGCAGCATGAGTTTGGCCAGAAAAATCATGAGGCAGGGTTATTTTTGGATACAGATGGAAGGTGACTGTGCTAATTATGTACGTCATTGTAAAGCCTGTCAATACTATAATAATAAAAACCACTTACCTGTCGCTGAACTCCATCCAACAGCTCCTCTTGGCCTTTTTCCGCATGGAGTATAGATATTATCGGCAAGATCACACCAGCAGCATCGAATGGTCATCAGTATATCTTGGTTGCAGTAGATTACTTTTCTAGGTGGATCGAGGCTCAATCCTACAAAACTTTGACCGCTAAGCACATGGCTAGATTCATTGAACATAATATTTTCTGTCTCTATGGTGTTCCCCATCACATATTTACAGACAATGGTTCTCATTTTCAAGCAGATGTCGGTCAGTTGCTATATAGATAAAAGGTTGAGCATCACCATTCTTCTCCTTATCGACCTCAAGCTAATGGTGCAGTGGAAGCCGCGAATAAGGAGATTAAGAGAATCCTGTCCAAGATGTGCGAGAAGTATAGAAGCTGGGCTGAGAAACTTCCTTTCGCGCTCTGGGGGCATCGCACTACATTTAAGTCAGTGAATGGAGCTTCTCCCTTTGAGCTGGTATATGGGATGGAGGCAGTGTTACTGTAGAGCTCGAAAAGAAGTCTCTCAGGGTTCTTGTAGAAGCTGGTCTGACCGAGGAAGAATGGGTCAAGAAAAGGTATAAAGATCTGGCGCTTTTAGATGGAAGAAGATTGAACGCTCGATTCTAGGATCAGTTGAGAAAGAGAAGGATTGCTCGTTTCTACAACAAACGGGTACATCCAAGGGCTTTAAAGAACAGAGATTTAGTATTGATCAGATTGTTGGACCATGAAGCCCAGAATCATCCTGGTGGGAAATTCAGACCCAACTGGCATGGATCATTCAGAATTCAGAAACTATTAGCTAAAGGCGCTGCTAAATTAATTACCATGGAAGGGAAGCCTGTCAATCGAATTGTCAATCAGGACCAAATGAAAAGATTCTATGTCTGAAATGATGATTTCGATTAAAAAAAATAAAATAAAATTGAGCTCGCTAGGTTGAAAACCCGTAAAGGGCGGCCTAGGCAAAAGTTAGAGCATAATAAAAAAAATAATAAAAATAAAATTGTCGGGATTAATGCGTGGTGCTTAGTTTAAATGCGAAATCTATGCCATGCGTTCGTGACAGATTTGTGATTGGTTGCTCAATGTCATCAACTTGACTAGAAGGAGAATAGGTAAATGAGTAGCTAGAATGAATGACCATTGTATTGAAATAGTTTTCTTTACTTCTGTGTAATGGTGAAAGAAGTGGGATTAATAAAGAGTTGGAATTTCACATTTATCTTCCTTTTTTGTTTTGGGGATATGATTAAGGAATGCAAGACCTTCCTCTCTGCTTATTTGATCAAGACTTGCTCATCTATTTTATGGCTGCTAGTATTGCCTGAATAATGAGTTCTTTTAAAAATATTGATCAGGAGAACATATTCTATTTTTTCGGTGATTTCCTTGGATGGATCGATAAAAAACCATGGATAAAACCTTAGCACTCAGTAGGTTCATGCATACATAAAGGAGTTGCATATATTATTCTTGTTTGATTATTGCAGGTGACAAGATGGTCACCCCATCTTTTTAATTCCAACTATCAGTTTCCGTTTTTAGTCAAAAAGTTTACTTTTACACTGCTTTCATTACTTAATCCAAGGGCAGGAGGCCCAAGTGCTAACTCAGTAAATCATTTCGAAAGAAAAGATCTGTTGCCTTTGTTACCTCTATGTGCAGAGCTATCAGAGTCAGCCATTGAAAAAGAGGGGATACATTAGTTAGGAACTCATGGCCTTGGAATACAAAAAAAGAAAAAAAAAGAAGGAGAAAAAGTAGCTACGGCATTTATTCCAAAGGGTGAATTATAAGGCGCCAATCCTTTCAAAACCTAGTATCATCACTGGGTGTAAAACCAGTCGACGTATTCGGGTGTCACGGTGTCTTGCATCACCCCTTGACCCAGATACCAAGTGTTTCGGTTTCGCCAACGGTCAGCTAAATTGGTCAACAGACTCTGCGTCATAGGACCACTCTCGAAGTCATGGATTCTGGGAACGCGCTGTATCATGCCGTACTGACGATTGATCCTATCTGGGAAATAGGCCATGGAACGGTCGAGGCTGGCGTATAACACGTAGCTGAGATTCATGCTCCCAGCAGTGACTAGTCTAATCCTCCACCAAGGACAAGTCCACCGAATCATAGGATTATCCCCAAAATCAAACTGTCCTCGGGACCGAGACCGAAAATGGGCAGGGCTATAAGTTGGAATTAAACGAGCAGGGACTGGAGGAATTAGGCTTAACTTGTCTAGAGCCCAGGCTTGCAACAACATTGGGCACCCTCGATGGTGAACATTGAAGTTGGTGACATACAGGGCAATATCCCTAACCCAGCACATTATCTCCCCCATGATCATCATAAAGACAGTACGACGATACATTTGCATGTCACGAACAACTGTCAGCAGTCAGAAATCTCCAATTCCAGGTCAGCGATTCTTCATGGCATACACATTCAACAACATGAAACAACAAGCTCGAACCCAAGAAGAGTCCACGTCCATGGACAGAACCCTACTCAGAAAAGGCTCTAAGGGAAGGCCTTGATCCGGATCTATACCATTAGGAAGGTAAATCGGGCATAGGGCCGCAATCTCAGCTAGATCATGTCTAGGGCCTGGGGGAAAAGCTAGAGTTTCATTTTGTTCAGGGTGATGACCCATCACAGCACATATTTCCTCGTAGGTCGGAGTTATTTGGGAATCTTCAAACCGGAAAACCATGGTGTTGGGATTGAAGTATGTGACGAGCCAAGAAAGGAAACCGTGATCCGGTTTTAAATCTTTGAAATATTTTAGCTAGGAGAATTGGTTCATGGGGTGAATCTGCCACAGGTCGTCGGGAATAGATTGGACGAAGGACGAAACTTGGTTCCTGAAAGCCATGAATAAGGGTTGTTTGAGAAACGGAGTTGTTTTGAGTACTGGGAGTGAAGAAGACGCAGAGGGAAGCCTCTATTTATAGAAGTGTAAAGGGTTTAATGAATGAGGCACTATCATTATTTGACCTGGTACTTACTGTCAATGGTGGTTGGATGGGCACTTATGCATAGATCGCTCCGGTAGTTGGACATTTAAGCCTGCATTAATAAGAGGGACAGCTTGTACAATAGGGTGGTTAAGCCTTTGTGTCCGCATTAACCAGGAGGACCGCCCTGTCAGGTAAGTATCACGCTCCATTTTTTGTGTCGGGTTGGTTCTTATCTCATTTTATTTTCCTTATTTTGTTTTTATTTTATTTCCTTTTTTACAATAAATTGGTTGGTTGAGCACTAACGAGGTGGACCACTTTTGCAAGTAAGTGGGACGCTTCTATTTTGCATTTTTGTGTGTTTGTATGTTGCTTATGCAGGAATAAGGTCTCACAAATTGTAAGTAATAAATGTGTAAATAATACTGTAATAAAAGCAAAAACATTGTAATGAAGAAAATGTAAATAATATTGCAAAATTAATGTAAGCATACTGAAAATGTAATCCTACAAGCTACAAAAATGTCCCAAAAAGGTGGTCAAAGCAGAGAAGGCCGGCTAACGTCACCTCCGACTGGGACCAGCTGCTGCCTGAGACGGTGGAGGTGGCGGTGCATCATCAGAGGAGGAGCCATCATCATCATCCTCCTCGTCCTCGGAGAAGTCCAATGGAATCCCCTCCACCTCTAGCCTCGTCTGGAGTCGATCCACCTCCATCTAGAGTCGGGTAACAGTGCTGGACTGGCGGGACTGGTGCCTCTGTGGTCTCCCAATCTCTAGGTCCTATGAAAATATAAAAGCAGAAAGAGGTAAGAAGGGTATGCAAAAAAAAAAAAAAAAAAAAAGAGCAGAAGGTAAAGCATATGAGACTCATACCCTCTCATGGAGCTCGGGATATAGCCGGGCGATGTATGACCGGGCAAAGCCAAACCTCCGGTA
The DNA here is from genome assembly GCF_041381405.1 of Jatropha curcas. Taxonomy (NCBI): domain Eukaryota; kingdom Viridiplantae; phylum Streptophyta; class Magnoliopsida; order Malpighiales; family Euphorbiaceae; genus Jatropha; species Jatropha curcas. The sequence continues at coordinate 21,168,713 of NC_143154.1, forward strand.
AAGTATTCTTTTACTTTGTGAATTCATTTTACTACTTACGTGTGTGGCATGCTCAGGATCCAGCTGTAGCGGTGGAGGAGCCTGCCTGAGGTCAGCAGGGATGATGATGGCCGACCCGAGGCCCAGAGTAGGGTCCAACGCCACCTCCATACCCGGAGGGAAAGGGACATCGCCCAACACAACTCCTGCATGTCCAGCCGGAGCAGTCGCCTCCGCCTCTGCCCTGTAGTAGGTAGGCGTCCGATGCTTCTTCCTATCCTGCAATAAGTCAAAAATAAATGCATTTAGTCACTTGGCCAAACAGTTGAAAAAAAAAGAGAGTCACAATCGAAGGCAAAAGAGTCACCTGGATGTACTCCCGAACCTCTGGTAGCCTGGCCTGCAGACGGGTAGAGAAGTATGTGGCATAATCGCCAGCTGACAAAGAGATATCAGCAGGAGAGCCAATATACTCCTCCTCCCGGTCCTCCGGGGTCATACCCTCCAATAGGCACATGTGGCGAGGAGGAGCATCGGGCACTCGCCTCTGTGCCGTGGCCACCTGGAGCTCATAAATCCTCTCCCCCAGGAAATACCGGTCTAACCAGTAACCCCGTAGCAGGAATCTGGATTGGGTATAGGCCTCTGCCACGGCACCAGCGGGATAAGCCTCCCAAGCATCCCCCTCCCAGGGAGTCAGAAGAAGCTGCAAAAACAGAAGAGTCAGTGAATACACGGTGAAAAAGAAAAGAGGATATGCTATTCAGAAGATTCCTTGTACTTACATCAGATAAGGCCCTATCGTTAAGATAGCACCTCCAATAATGGGGATCCTCGGAACTGGAGAAGGTATGATGGCAGTGTGCCAGATACCGAGGAATCCGCCGGGTGTCAGCTAAAGCATCGCCCCCCGGACCACCAGGGTAAATCCGGTACTCGTAGGCCCACACCTGTAGTAAGATCACAACAAGTTCAGTATAAATTTGAGCAGTGAAAAAAAGATAATAAAAGAAGAGAGTTAAGGGAATAAGAGTCTTACCTCGAGCGGCCGGAGGAACTGCCAGTTAGACTCACCACTACCCCTGGTCCATACGTCTAGACCATGATAGAGGTGAGCCAAGGCGAGAGAGCCCCAACTATAAGAGCCAACCCGGCTCAAATCCCTCAGACAAGCTAGCACGGCAGGGTCTCCCTTATTATGGGAGGTGCATAAGAGCTGGGAGGAGATAATGTAAAAAAGGAAGGACCGCGCCGCCTGATCCATCTCCTTTCTAGTATAAGTTGGGGCAGCAGGTCTAGCATCTGCAGGAAGCTCTCTCCACGCAGCCAACCTCGTCCGAATCCTCTCGGCCCAGAATCGGTACACCACCTCATAAGATACACACCCCTGCGTGGTGTACCTAGTCTAAGTGGTCACGCCAAGTAGGGTACGAACTAGCTCATCTCCCAGGGCGGCAGTCTGGTACCGGGCGTCCAAAGGAGCAACCGGACCATCGAACCCGAGCCCAGTGATGGCGGTGTAGTCGATGGGAGTCAGGGTCATCTCCCTGAAGTTGAAAATGAATGTGTGGGTGCAGTCGTTCCACCGCTCCATCAGCGCATAGCGCATGGCAGGTGGAAATCGGGGCTGAGTGCGGCGAAGCCCAGCAACATAGTCGCCGAAACCAGCAGCAACGACTCTGGACTGCATCGGGGGGTCCAACAAATCCTAGAACGTAGACGCATCGGTGGAAGATCCGCCAGCACGGGCCTTGCCCAGATTGACCTGTGTGAGAAAAATTTTGATTCACAATAAGAATTAAACTAACAGTTGTTTTCGCACCGCTCCCGAGCGACCTGAAAAACGCTCGATTTGTTTATTTTTTGTTTTTGGAAATATGATTATTAATAAAAGTGGTGACAATACCTTTTGGATACGATACCAATAAATCGGTCTTATAAAACATTTGGAGTAGCCACCCATTTTTTCGGTACTGGGACCGTTTCCAATTTTATTTTATAAAAGTGACTTCATTTAAAACCCAATTTTATTTAAGGCCAATTATTTAAAAGACTAGTCAGGCGCACCAAGTGCGATTCTGGATAAGGGAATTGGGTACGTCGGCCCGTTGGAAGCCGACGCCCGAAAAACCGGCCTCTTTTAACCTACAATTTCTAATTTATTTTAATTTAGAAAAGCCAATTTATTTACATAAAACCAACCTGAATAAATCGAACCGAGTTCCTAGTGGAAAATCATTTAATCGTCCCAAACAAATTCATTCATTGCATTCATAATCATTCAAACCACACCAACCATTCAACCCATAGTAATCAAGTTAAAATAATAAAAAATACCCGCTCTTGCCTTATGGTTAAAGGCGGGCCACAAACCGAACCTAAAATACATTTTACCCAATTTAAATCCAAGAAACCCTAAAAACCCGTAATCATGCATAATGAAATATTAAGTGCTTAGACTTGATTAAACCGCAATCAGCCCACCATTGGTTGTCTTTTGAATCATAAAAAGAATTGAATATGTATTTGATTGCATAAAATTATTATTTGTTAAAAAGTATAAAAATTATTCCTGGAACTCTAGAACAATCGCGTCACGCAGCTGTTCTATGGAAGAACAGTTGCGTGACGGATCTAATAGTTGCGTGATGCAGCTGTTCGTGACTTTGGAAAAACTTTCAGATCAATCAGTCATTTATTTAAATTATAATATTAAATAAGAAAATAAAAGCAAGATAAAAATTATAAACACGAACAGTTCCGTCACGCAACTAGTCGGGGTCATGTCAACATATTTTGGACATGAACAGTGTAGCTGCGTGACGCAATTGCTCTGTTCCGTAACTACCTTTCAAACAACCCTTTTCACGTTTTCTTTTTATCAAAACTTGTTTTAATATACCTCAGAAAGTCCAATAATAGGCAGAATACTATTTAATCAATATCAAGCTACTCAAACACCAACAAAATAGGTAATAACGAATTAATAACTAAAAACAATACCAAGAAAAGTTTAGATAATTACCTAACCCTCAGATTGAGGATTGTGAGCAATCTGAACGACTTAGGAGCAAGGTTTCAAGGTCCCAGAAGTCTTTGTTTACCAAGTTTTAGGAAAAATCTCTTTTTCTTTTGTTTTCTCTCTTTTTCTCTTTTGTGTGATTTTTTGTTTTTCAATCTAATTAATCTCTAAGGCTAGTTTTCTTCAAAATAACTCAATGGAGTTTTTGTAGAAAACCTCAACTGTCAATATATTTTCTTAAAATTTCTCTCCTCGAATTTGCCTCTCCAAAAATCTCTCTGTTTAAGATAAAAAACGCAGAATTTATATGGGTAGGGCAACTGAATATAGCTGCGTCACGTAACTAATAGTTGCGTGACGGACCCGAGAGCTGCATGACGCAGCTCACTTTCTGGACCGTTGCCACATATCCAAATAGAATGTAAAACCGTTATTTGTCGGCCTTCAAGGTGACGTCACCCTAATTGGAGTTGCGTGACGCAACTATCAGTGCCGTCACGCACCTTATAGCTATGTGATGCAACTGTAGTGAAAATCAGACTTCCTTGAATTGGTTTAAATCAATCCTTGGTTTAAAGACTTCCGGATAACCATGATCCCTCATTCCGCGTCCTTGTATCCTCATCGGGTTAGGCGGGGGCATAAAGACACGCGTCAACAGTTTGCCCCCCCACTTTATCATTAATTGTATAAACGATTAATGTTAAAGTGGTCCATTGACGCGCCTTCAATTTGGTAATCATCCTCAAAGCTCGGTTTGATTGGCTTGAAAGATGTTGGGTTGACTTGATCATCTGGCCACCTCCTCAGCTCGGTTTGATTGGCTTTTGTTGGCTCCAGTCGAATCGGTAACAACCTTTAAAATTCAGTCTGATTGGATATGAAAATACCTTCGAGGCTCGGTTTGATTGGCTCGAAGGGTTTAAATTGCCCTGGTCAACTTCGTAATTCACCATCATTAACCAAGAAGAGAGTCCAGACAGCTTTGTAATACACCATCACTGCTTGGTGAGACCTTATCGGCTTCGAAAAACCATCATCGTTTGGTCATTGAAATTGTCTTGATCAGCTTCGCAATACACCATCACTAATCAGTAAGAGGATTGACTCGATCAGCTTCGCAATACACCATCACTAATCGAGAAAAAACAATCCAAATAGCTTCGTAATACACCATCACTGTTCAGTGAGACCTATCGGCTTCGAAAAACCATCACCGGTTGGCTTGAAAAATTGTTCAAGAGAAAAAGAGCAATTTTTGTGTACAAACAGATCTTGCCTTTTGTTAAAAAAATGTTGGGACGTCACATGCCCCCATGCATTAATCATAAATTTTAAAATTTTGCACCAGGGCAAAAGATTATACTTTTGCCCCCAGTCCGAAATTCTGACCTAAGACCAAAAATATTATCTTTTAGGCAAACCTTTAATGTTTATAGTCAACATTTGGTTTAAAAGTTTTTACAAAAATTTAGCGAAAATTTAGGCCAGAAAAATTTTAAGTCTGAATTCTCAAGTATACCTTTCCTGATGCAGTGTTTGAAAGAAAACTTACCTGAGGGTAATCTGGGCAATTTGATGCTCCTGCCCCCTGTGCGGTGAGTAGACAAAATTGCTAAAGTATACGAACCGCATACTGACGTCAAATTGCTTGAACGGGTCACCATGGGCTTAAACGGGTCGTTTGGGCCGTTGTGGGCTTGAAGGGGTTAATGGGCCCCCCTTTTGGGCTTGAAGAAGTGGTAATGGGCTTGGGCCCATTGCTTACTATAAGTAAGCTTCTTAAACATTTCATTTTTACTTTCCAAAACTCTAAGCTTTCTGAAAACACTCTGAACTTCAACCACAATGTCTCAACTTCCCGAGATCCCAGCCTCCGCCTACACACCGGAGATGAACATACTAGGGGCGATCCCAGACATCCCGGTTTTCCAGGGTGAGCAGGTACTGGTCAGCCGTAACTCCCTGACATATTGGACCACACTTTAACACCTTATACCAGCTGTGGTATGCTAACATCCCCCCTCAAACTTGGCCGAGGGCCGAGGCGAAGTTTGCTGCGGAATAATGCAAGGGCAGATTTGTGAATTGGTTTCGTGAAGATGTCAGCGACCTGTTGTGTTGTTGGAACATGCTTGGTTACTAAATTTCCTTGTGCCACACGTTCTCTGACGAAGTGGTAGTCCAACTCGATGTGTTTACTTCTGGCATGAAAAACAGGATTTACTGTAAGGTAGAGAGCACTAAGATTAACACAGAACAATACTGAGGGACTTGTGAGAGGAATGGCAAAGTCTTTGAGCAAATAAGTAAGCCAAGTCAATTCTGCAGCGGTGTGCGCCATGGCCCGATACTCAGCCTCAGTACTGGATCGGGAAACCGTGTGTTGTTTCTTTGCACACCATGAAATCAAGTTGCTGCCCAAAAAGGTGCAGTAGCCTGTAGTTGAACGATGCGTGACCGGACAACCAGCCCAATCAGCATCGGCAAATTCGTGAAGTTGCATGGTTGAGTGAGAAGTAAAATACAAGCCATGTGTTAACGTGCCCTTCACATAACGCATAATTCGATGCAGAAACTTCATGTGAATAACTGTGGGATCCTGCATAAATTGAGAAACAAAGTTGACAGCAAACGCAATATCTGGTCGGGTTAGTGTTAAGTATTGTAAGGCACCAACAATACTTCTGTAGAGTGTTGCATCAACAAAAGCAGCAGCCTTGGTGACAGGCGGCTTAAACTCTAATGGAGTCGTCATGGGCTTACTATCAAGCATGCCAAACCTGTCCAGTAAAGTCAGAGCATAATGAACCTGATTTAAGTGTAAACCATCAGCAGTGTGTGTGACTTCAATGCCTAAAAAATGGTGCAACAGACCCAAATCTTTCATAGCAAACTCATTACATAATAATTGAACAAAATCATCAATTAATGCAGCAGAAGAACCCGTTAAAAGCATATCATCAATGTATATTAGTAATGCAATTGTGCCCCTATTTGACTGAAAAACAAACAAAGACGGGTCTGCCAGGCTACACACAAACCCATATTGAACCAAAAAACCACTTAATCTATCAAACCAGGCCCTGGGAGCCTGTTTTAAACCATATAATGCTTTTTGGAGCTTGCAAACATGAGTGGGAAAAAGCGGGTCAGACATACCTGGCGGCTGATCCATGTACAAATCTTCTGTGATGCGACCATGTAAAAAAGCATTTTTTACGTCTAGCTGCCTAATCTGACACTTACACACCAACGCAATAGATAAGACAAGTCATATGGTACCTGGTTTAATAACAGGAGAGAATGTCTCTGTGTAATCTTGACCAGCAACTTGGTGGAAGCCCTTGGCTACCAGCCGTGCCTTCAACCTATCCAACGAACCATCTGCCTTCAGTTTGGCCTTAAACACCCATTTGGACCCAATTATATTCATGTGTGCCTGTCTTGGCACCAAAGTCCATGTCTCATTTTTATGTAACGCAGTAAGTTCTTCCTCCATAGCACGTTTCCATCCTGGATGTAACAACGCTTGCTTTACAGTCCTTGGTTCTTTCGGAATTAAAGGATTCATGGTGGTCAACAGAGCATAATGCAGATTTGGCTTAACAACTCCTGATTTCGACCTTGTTGCCATCGCATGTCGAGGAGCTGGTGGTGCGACAGAGACATCTGCTGGAAGAACTGCAGTGGATGAAATGGCAGTAGGAGAAGTAGGACGAGTATTCAGAGTGGAATCATCATCAGATCGAGTTGGAACTTCGATTTGCGGTGGTGCTGAGTCTAGGGTGTGATCGGACCGAGAAGGAGCAATTTGCACAAACGCATCAGGTTCAGGTACAGGAGCGACGGGCAATTCGGTGGGCACGGGTGACGGCAGCAGCAAGTTTATTATTGGTGATGGCGGCGGCGAATTTGTTATGGGTGATGGTGGATTTGAAGGTTGACTGCTTGAAGCTTGAGACGATGTGGGAGTCTGTGGTGTTGCGAGTGTAGAATTGTGAAGTGGAGGAGTTATGGCGTTAGGCAAAGTCATAGGGAGTGGTATATGTGGAACGTGTTCTGTGCTTTGGGTTTCAAAAACGGTGTCGGCTTGGGTTGGTGAAGTCCAAATGTCAATAATTTGACCTGCATTTCCAGTGCCAGTAATTTGTGCTTGAGATTTATATGGAAAGCTTTGTTCATCAAAAACAACACTTCTGGAGATTATGTACTTCCGGTTTTGAACGTCAAAGCATCGGTACCCTTTATACTTTTCACTGTAACCTACAAAAACGCAAACAACAGATTTAGGATCAAATTTACTCTTTCGTGTATCCCATATATACGGGAAACATTTGCACCCAAAAATACGTAGAACAGAATAATCGGGATGTTTTTTGTGTAAAGAAAAATATGGTGAGTCAAAGGATAGAGATGATGACGGTAATCGATTTATCAGAAAAACTGCAGTACTAAAAGCATCTAACCAAAATGACAAAGGAACCCGACTATGAAATAACATAGACATCCCTAATTCATGAATTATACGATGCCGACGCCCAACCGATCCAGTTTGTTCAGGTGTGTAGGGACATGAAATCTGATGAATTATGCCATTTTGAAGAAAATGTGTTGTCAAAGAATTATTTATAAATTCACCTCCTCCATCGGAGTGGAATATTTTTATGACAGCATTAAATTGGCGATGAATATATTTTTCAAAGGCAAGGAATGCTGAATAAAAGTCTGATTTAGCACGCAGAGGAATTAGCCAGATATATTTGGTACAATCATCAACCAAACAGGCGTAGTACTTAAATTTTTCCAAAGATAAGACTGGGGCTGGCCCCCATAAATCGCAATGTATTTTTTCAAAAGGAATAGTAGCAGAATTAGAACTATGCAAAAAAGGAAATTTACTGAGTTTCCCCAGTTGACAACTATCACAAACATCTTTTATTTTTAATGGACCATTAACAGAAATTAGGCCCTTATTATATAAATTATTCAAAGCAGAAACTTGTGGATGTCCGAGCCTCTGGTGCCAGACATCTGCACTGCACGACTTAAACCGAATTGAAAAATGAGTTTCTGGATTGCTTGCAATTGTGTATAATTCACCCTTCTTTGGACCCTGCATTATCATTGCTCCTGTTTTCCGTTCCTTCACAATAAATGATTTGTCAGTGAATTCACAATTAATTGGAAACTGAGATGTTAACTTACTTACTGACAACAAGTTCTTTTTCAATTGAGGAACATATAAAACTTCTGATAAGGGTAACACATTATTATTGTTTTTAATTTGAGAAGTACCAATGCCAACAATCGAAATCGATGATCCATCACCTACAATTACCTTATCGCTACCTGTATAAAACTGTAAATTGGAAACAATACCTCCATTACCTACCATATGATTTGTGGCACCAGTATCTGACGTCCAGTCATGGTCGGCAATTGTATTGTCCAAGGTCAGTGTTGCTAGCGCTTGCGGAAGATCATTTGAGGAAGAAGAGGGTGAATACCAACAGCATATTTTGGCTATATGTCCTTTCTTTGTGCAGATTTGGCAAGTCTCATTCTGATACAGCTCCCTTTCTGCAGCAGTCATTCGTCGTTTACCAAGCGGAGCCGGACGTCGTGGTTGTCCAGTGTAGGCAGGCGAGGTCTGTGCTTGAAACCCGCGTCCTGCTGAAGAAAAATTTGGGCGATTCGATCGTGCTCCGTTGGACTTGGAACTCTTCTGTTGTTGCGTATAAAACGCCAAATGTGGGCTATGAACCGAAAGCGAGGGACTTCCATTATTAGCGAACCAGGTCCGCCGTTGGTCATGGTTCTGTAGATGAGCAATCAATTCTGTGTATGTTGGTCTTGGGGGCTTCAACATAGTTGTGGTAAAGGTCTCAAATTGGGGACCTAAGCTTGTCAATAGGTTGTATACTTTCTCTCTATCTGAAATTGGATGCCCAATTGCTGCTAAACTGTCGCAGATGCTTTTGAATTTGCGAATGTGATTGTTGATATCTACGCTTTCCTCTTTGCGTAGATATGTTAACTGTTGGCGAAGTGTGAATTCCCGTTCCTGGGAAGCCTGAGAATATGATTCTTTCAACGCCTCCCAAACAGCGTATGCTGTATCGAGGCCAATTACGAGTCAAAGGGACTCTTCTGACAGTGTGCCGATTATCCAACCGTGAAGTAATCGATCTGATTTTTGCCATGCGGTGAAATTCTGAATAGCTTGGTCCGTGGCCTTATCAGACCTGGCTGGGTTTGTTTGAGGTTGATCAGTTAGATGTGTGAGGAGATCTTGGCTTTCGGCTAAACCAAGAACTTGTTCACGCCAAAGGAGATAGTTGTTTGAAGTTAATTTTAAGGTAACAAAGTTACCTACATTCAGAGATAAGGAAGATGAAGCTGTCAGAGCCATGAAAATTTTCTGGATGCTTAGGCTCTGATACCAAAGTAACAAAAGCAAAGTTTGATAAAAAACTTAGAGAAGCAGAGCAATTTTAATGAAATTAATTGAATGGTTTTTTTTTTTTTTATATATCTGCTGCAAAATACAGAGCTGTTTAAATAGAGGCAGGAACCTCTAATACAACTAACAAATCCCTAAAACAAAGCTAAAGAATTATTCAAATTAAACCTTAACAAACTGCCAGGTTAAGTGACTTGAGATAAGACCTCAACTCAGTCAAAGAACCTATAGCACAAGAATCTCTAGAACCAAATATATTCAGTTGGGAAGTGGAAAATACAAAAACAGCCTTATTACTCCTCAACCACCTTATATCTCCTGTATTTTCTTCAACAGGTTGAATTGAAATATTAGACCACACTTTAACACCTTATACCAGCTGTGGTATGCTAACATTTATGTTGTGGTAGACATTGCTACCTTGTATCTTTGTGGTTCATGTTCCTTTCATGGCTAAAGTAAACTGAATTTGGGAAAAACGTGATTTTGAGTGAGTTTTAGGACCATTTTTCAATCCTTAATAATTTCCATCTATGTCTGAGTCCTTCATAAAAGTTGTAGGTCTATCTCTTAGCTTTCCAACCCATCCTCTTGTGTCCAATTTGGAGATATATAACTCAACTTATGGCTGAAACACCCAAACTGACTCTGTTTGTGTCGGGCCACATGCATCACTGACTTTAGTGCCCATTTTGACCACTATAATGACAAGATTAGGTTTTGTGTTCATCATAAACGTTGTTTCCCTGTGTCTTGAGAATTCTCTCGTTTTGGATTGGTTTAATTTGAGTGTGGGGTTTAGTAGGAATTCAATAAACAATGGACTTGGTTCTGCTGAATCAGGTCTGGTCTGTTCGTCTCTGTTCCTAGCTTTGTTTTGTTATCTTCCATATTGATCTAGGCTATGATCCCTTCATAACATTTATATAATTTTGTATTAGCTTTCTAATGACTCTGATTTCATTCAATTTGGAGACCCATAACTCAAGTTATGTTTTAAAGACACAGCAAAGGTCAATGTTACTTTTATGCTGGAAATTTTCTATGTTAAGTCATTTTGTTTAAGTATGAGAATTTTTATGAATTACTTAAGTTTAAATTAAGTTTTTATTATGAGAAGACTAAAGAACATGAATTTTATGAGAAATGTTTTTGGGCTCTAATATACTTGGTGTGGATTTGATGCATGATTTGATTTTATTATGTATGATGAGCATGCTCGGCATTTGATGCCATTTTGATAAGAAGCTATGATCATATGCTAGGCACGTGGGTGTCTTATGTTAGGGCGGACGAGCTCTATATGTTATGAAAAGGTTGGCGACCTAAGGCCATTATAAATAAGTTATGAAAACTTATCTGCTTCTTTTTCTCCTAAGTGTATGTGAGCCCTTATACAATATTTTTAAGGAAGTGAAATAAATGAGATCTCATTATGTTAATAACTCTTAGTTTACTACAACTTATTTATGATATCAAATGAATTTCTAAAGCATGATGTGTTCTTGTACATATGTACTGCATGTTCAAACTTAATGATTTTATGTATATAAATGATTTTTAAGTATGTTGTCATCACAACATTGGTATGTTGTGTTTTATGAGCACCACTGAGTTTTATACTCAACGCGTTGATTTTATCACGCGCAGTTTGGAGATTGTGCTTGCTGCTTAAAGACCTGAAGAGTAGCATCAGAGCTGAAGAGATATTTTGGTAGTTACTTAGTATTTTTCTGTAACTAAGAATTATGGCATGTATAACGATTACATTTTTGGAGACTGTATTATTTAATTTATAACTTAAGCATATTGTTGTAAATTATTTTGGTGTATATATTGGGAGAAAAATTTGGAACTTATTTAATGGTTAGAATATTAGACGTTGATATATTTAAATGAATGTATTTAAGTGATGAATATCATAATGTTATTGAGGAACTATGGAGTTATGAAATTATAGAAGTGCTATTGTGTTGTTATTTTTGATGGGGTTTGGAGTTTGGATTTGGGAGTGCTTTGTATTCATGTGTTTGGCAACTTCTATTTTTAGGGGAAACTCTTGCAGTTTTTCTATAGGACTCTCCCAAATCATTTTCAAAACAAAATATTATTACTTGCTAAACTTATGAATACTAAGTCACTTTTAATTCATAATATGATTGTATGGTTTATATGTAGGTTAGGACGGTTCCTCCGGCACCGAATGTGGCATCCACCGTTAGGTCTTTCGGGATTGGGCGGCGGGTGTTACATTTAGTGGTATCAGAGCATAGGTTTAGGCGATTCTCGGACTATATGCCTATATAGGAATTTATCTATTTTGAAGTGAGAGTATGAGTAATTTAAGTTAAATACATGCCATATTGATTTGGTTTGGAACTTCTCTCTGATGCAAACCTTTTTGGTCTTTGTAGGAGTTGAGTGATATCTCAACATTTGTCTGATGAGGAGGTGGATAGTTATGTCCCTCCTAGTGGTGGTATTCCTGGTGGTGATGCCGCTAGTGGTGCTGTGGGTTCTGATGCGGAGCACGCCTCGAGGGTGGGGCAAGCTGATGCAGGTCCTGCTGGGCCTAATCAGGATACATTTGTTCAGCAGTTAGTTGCTGCTTTAAGGCAGGCAGCAGGAGCTGTTCCCCAGGCTTCAATTGCTCCAGCCCCTGTTCCAGTTTGTCCCCCTATTGAGAAACTGAGGAAATATGGAGCTGTTGAGTTATGGGTAGAAAGGATGATGTGGCTTCTGCAGCAGAGTATTGGCTCCAGTCTGTGGAGAGGATATTGGAGCAGATGCAGTGCTCGCCTGTAAACAGTTTGGTTTGTACCACTTCCTTATTGAGAGAGGAAGCTTACCAGTGGTGGGATACTGTATCACGGACAGTTAGTGCTGAGCAGAGGACTTGGGACTTCTTTCTTTCTGAGTTCAGACAAAAATATATTGGGGAGCTTTACATTGACCAACGTAAAGCAGAGTTTTTAGCATTAAAACAGGGCAGAATGTCTGTGGCTGAATATGAGGGAGAGTTCATCCGGTTGAGCAGGTATGCTACTGAGATGATTCCTACTGAGTCTGATAGATTTAAGCGCTTCAGGAAAGGCTTGCATGATGAATATCGCATGCATCTAGTTGTTCATCCTCATACATCATTGTCTTCCCTAGTGAAGGCAGCTTTAGAGCTTGAGGAAGTGAGGAATGAGCAGCAGGCTAGGAGACAACGGAGTCAGCAGGGTCAACAAAAGAGGTTTCAGGGTATGGTATCTGGACAGACTTCTGGGGCTCAGTCTAGTAGTAAGAGGCACAGAGGTTCATCACAGACCTGGTCTAGACCGATTCAGAGACATGGACAGGGTACTCATGGCAGAGTAGCTCCACAGACCACATCTGTTGCTAGTGGTGGAGGTGCTACATGGATTGATATTCCGACATGTGCTCAGTGTGGAAAGAAGCATCCCGGGGTTTGTAGGAGATTTTTTGGGGCATGCTTTCGATGTGGGTCTACAGATCATTTGCTTCGAGACTGCCCTATGACTTTGGCTAGTGCAGCTCCTCAGATAGGGAGGTCAGCTCCTTATGTTTCGAGAGGCAGAGGCAGAGGCCGTGGTGATACAGGAGGCACTGCGAGTCAGAGGCCAGTTTCAGAGACAGTGGAAAAACTTGAGTCTAGAGCACCTGCCAGAGCGTATGCTATCCGGACTAGGGAGGAGCAGGATGCCCCAGACGTTATCATTGGTACATTCTCTCTCTTTGATATTTCTGTATATGCTTTGATTGATCCTGGCTCTACTCATTCATATTTATGCATACATGTGGGTAGATTGGGTAATATGCATGCTGATATGTTAAAGCATAGTATTGAGGTTACTAATCCCTTGGGTCATAGTGTCGTAGTTAATCGGGTGTATAGAGATTGTCCATTGGTAATCTATGGCCATGTGTTTCTGGGAGATCTAATAGAGTTGCCTTTCCGGGAGTTTGATGTGATCTTGGGTATGGATTGGTTATCTAGACATGGAGTTATGATTGATTGTAGACTTAAGAGGATTACACTCTAGACTTCATCTGGTGAGGATTACACTCTAGACTTCATCTGGTGAGGAGATTGTAGTTGTGGGTGAGAGGTCGGATTACCTTTCTAATGTTATTTCTGCTTTTACTGCTAGAAGATTGATCCAGCATGGTTGTGAGGCCTACTTAGCCTGTGTACTTGCTCCAGAGTCAGAATCTCCTAGTGTCCATGATATACCCACAGTATGTGATTTTTCAGATGTGTTTCCAGAGGAGTTGCCTGGTTTACCTCCTGAGAGAGAGGTTGAGTTTGGTATTGAGGTTATGCCTGGTACTGCACCGATATCCATTGCTCCGTATCGGATGGCGCCTGCTGAGTTGAAAGAGTTAAAGATACAGATTCAAGAGTTGCTTGATAAGGGTTTTATTCGTCCTAGTGTATCTCCGTGGGGTGCTCGAGTATTGTTTGTAAAGAAGAAGGATGGATCACTTAGATTGTGTATTGATTACAGACAACTTAACAAAGTTACTATGAAGAATCGGTATCCATTGCCTCGGATAGATGATTTGTTTAATCAGTTGAGAGGAGCTAGTGTATTCTCGAAGATAGATCTGAGATCAGGTTATCATCAGCTAAGGGTGAAGGCATCGGATGTACCTAAGACTGCTTTCAGGACACGCTATGGTCACTATGAGTTCTTGGTAATGCCGTTTGGTTTGACTAACGCTCCTGCAGTGTTCATGGATTTGATGAACCGGATCTTTCATCCTTACTTAGATCAGTTTGTGGTTGTGTTCATTGATGACATCTTGGTATATTCTCAGACTAGAGAGGATCATGATCACCATTTGAGAATTGTACTTCAGATATTGAGAGAGAGACAGTTGCATGCTAAGCTGAGCAAGTGTGAATTCTGGTTGTCTGAGATTGCTTTCTTGGGTCACATTATTTCTGTTGAGGGTATTAGAGTTGATCCGAAGAAGATAGAGGCAGTGCTTGAATGGAAGCCACCTAAGAATGTGATAGAGATTCGGAGTTTCTTAGGATTGGCTGGTTATTATAGAAGATTTGTTAAGGGATTTTCTCTCATTGCGGCTCCCTTGACTAGGCTTCTTCAAAAAGATGTCAGATTCGAGTGGAATGATAAATGTCAGAATAGTTTTGAGAAGCTGAAGACGATGCTTACTGAGGCTCCAGTGTTGACACAGCCAGTTTCGGGTAGACCGTATGATGTGTATAGTGATGCGTCACATAATGGATTGGGTTGTGTGCTTATGCAAGAGGGTAAGGTAGTTGCTTATGCTTCTAGACAGCTTAAACCACACAAGAAGAACTACCCTACGCATGATTTGGAGTTAGCAGCTATAGTCTTCGCTTTGAAGATTTGGAGGCATTACTTGTATGGTGAGAAATGTCATCTGTATACGGATCATAAGAGTCTTAAGTATCTGCTTACTCAAAAGGAGCTTAATCTGAGACAGCGCAGATGGTTAGAGCTACTTAAGGACTATGACTTCACCATTGATTACCATCCGGGTAAAGCTAATGTGGTAGCAGATGCACTTAGTAGGAAGTCCTTGGTTGCTTTACGTGCTATGAATACTCGATTATTTGTAGCTAGTAATGGTGCACTCGTGGCAGAGCTTATGATTAGACCTAGTCTACTTCAGCAGATTCGAGATGCACAGAGAGATGATGAGACAATTGCCTTGTGGAAAGATCGAGTCAGAGATGGAAGGAAAAAGAGATTTATGATTAAAGATGATGACTGCTTGTACTTTGGGGATCGGATTTGTGTGCCTAAAATTTCAGAGCTGAGGAAGAGTATCTTAAAGGAAGCTCATAGTAGTCCCTATGCTATGCATCCTGGCAGTAATAAGATGTATCATGATTTGAAATCACAGTATTGGTGGCCGGCGATGAAGAGGGATATCACAGATTATGTGTCGAGGTGTTTGACGTGCCAGCAAGTGAAAGCAGAGCATCAGTTTCCTTCTGGTTTGTTACACCCTACTTCTATTCCAGAGTGGGAATGGGATAAGGTTACTATGGATTTTGTGACTGGATTGCCTTTAACTCCTAAAAAGAAAGATGTTGTATTGGTAATAGTTGACAAATTAACTAAGTCATCACACTTTCTTCCTGTTAGGACCGACTTCACCATGGAGCAATATGCAGAGCTGTATATAGATGAGATAGTGAGATTACATGGGGTTCCTTCTTCCATCATTTCAGATAGAGATCCGAGATTTACTTCGAGATTTTGGAAGAAGCTACATGAGGCCCTGGGTACTAAGCTGAATTTTAGCACAGCTTTTCATCCTCAGACAGATGGTCAGTCAGAGCAGGTTATTCAGATTTTGGAGGATATGTTAAGAGCTTGTGCTATTGATTTTGAGGGCAGTTGGGAGAAGTACATTCGACTTGTAGAATTTGCCTACAATAACAGTTATCAGTCGAGTATTCAGATGGCCCCTTTTGAAGCACTATGTGGTAGGAGATGTAGGACTCCACTGTGTTGGTCAGAATTGAGTGAGGGCAAGATGGTAGGTCCGGATTTGATTCGGGAGACAGAGGAAAAGGTCAAAATTATCAGAGATAGATTGAAAGCAGCTTCAGATCATCAGAAATCTTATGCGGATTTGAAAAGGAAAGATATAGAGTATGCAGTGGGAGATAAGGTTTTCCTTAAGGTATCTCCGTGGAAAAAGATATTGAGATTTGGAAGAAAGGTTAAGCTTAGTCCTAGGTTCATTGGTCCATATGAGATCATTGAGCGTGTGGGTCCATTAGCCTATAGACTAGCTTTACCACCAGACCTAGATAGGATACATAATGTTTTCCACGTATCTATGTTGAGGAGGTATCGGTCCGACCCATCACATATAATATCAGTGGAATCTGTGACTATAGAGCTAGATTTAACTTATGAGGAAGAACCAGTGAGGATACTTGCTAGGGAAATCAAGGAACTAAGGAATAAGAGAATTCTGTTGGTAAAGGTTCTTTGGAGAAACCATAAGACCGAGGAAGCTACATGGGAAAGTGAAGATATTATGAGACAACAGCATCCTCAGTTGTTTAATTCAGGTGAATTTCGAGGACGAAATTCTTTAAGGGGGGGGGGGGAGAACTGTAACGCCCCATTTTTTCCTGTGTTTTAATAGTAGTTTGCCGGTTTGTGAATAGTACCACCGGTCCGGAAGTTGGTATTATTTTTTGTCCGCAAAAATTACTATTTATGTTTTATATTTTATTTAACATTTTTGGAGCATGTATGCATGGTTTTTATGGGTAGAAAGTAAGTAAGGAATATTTTTGGAGAATTTAGATACTTAGTGAATAGTGAATTATGGTGCTATATTAAGTAAGGAAATTTGAGCAAATTATTTTTATGGAGGAAATTTGAGGAATTATTTTTATGGAATAAATTAGAGAGTTTTGTGGAGATAAATAATATTTTGAAGGAATTTAATTGGAGAATATTTGGAGAAAAGACCAAAACACCCTCCAATTTGGAGAAAAGACCAAAATACCCTTAGTTGCTTTATTAAAGGCAACCATCAATTATTGACCACCAAATTTTGCCAGCTTCTTCTACTTTTCCACGTTTCCTCTTCCTCCTCCTCCTCCTCCTTCTTCTTCTTCTTCTTCTTCTTCTTCTTCTTCATTTTCTTCAATTCTTACCAAGTAAACACATTAAATTCACCCATCCAACTTGATTTAAGCACTAAATATTAGAGAGTGAAGCTAGAGAAGTCATTTTTGGTGACTAATTTCAAGGAATTTGGTGATTTTCCTACTTGGGTCAAGTAAGTGATTTTATGATAATCTCATTATTTTTGGGTTTAAAGTTGTCTTTTAGCATCTACAGGCTTAATCATGCTCCAATTACTTCTTTTATTTGTTTTCTTTGTTTGATTCTGAGTTTTTTTCCATGTAGAGGGTGGAGAGCCTTCAAATAAGGATAAAGGCAAGACCAAAGCTTGAGAAGCTTTGATTAAAGCTTGTTAAAGCTTGTTTTGAAGGTTAGTGTTCATAAACACACTTACCTTACTCAAAATTTTGATTTTGTGCCTTTATGCTATTATGTGTATATTTTGAGATTTTGTATGAAATGATTGATTTGTTGAATTTTGGTTGCCATTACATGCTCTTGGATGATGTTTGATGAGTATTTATGTTGTGGTAGACATTGCTACCTTGTATCTTTGTGGTTCATGTTCCTTTCATGGCTAAAGTAAACTGAATTTGGGAAAAACGTGATTTTGAGTAAGCTTTAGGACCATTTTTCAATCCTTTCTAATTTCTATCTGTGTCTGAGTCCTTCATAAAAGTTGTAGGTCTATCTCTTAGCTTTCCAACCCATCCTCTTGTGTCCAATTTGGAGATATATAACTCAACTTATGGCTGAAACACCCAAACTGACTCTGTTTGTGTCGGGCCACATGCATCACTGACTTTAGTGCCCATTTTGACCACTACAATGACAAGATTAGGTTCTGAGTTCTTCATAAAAGTTGTTGCCCTATGTCTTGAGAATTCTCTCGTTCTAGATTGGTTTAATTTGAGTGTGGGGTTTAGTAGAAATTCAATAAACAATGGACTTGGTTCTGCTGAATCAGGTCTGGTCTGTTAGTCTCTGTTCCTAGCTTTGTTTTGTTATCTTCCATATTGATCTGGGCTGTGATCCCTTCATAACATTTGTATAATTTTGTCTTATCTTTCTAATGACTCTAATTTCATTCAATTTGGAGACCCATAACTCAAGTTATGTTTTAAGGACACAGCAAAGGTCAATGTTACTTTTATGCTGGAAATTTTCTATGTTAAGTCATTTTGTTTAAGTATGAGAATTTTTATGAATTACTTAAGTTTAAATTAAGTTTTTATTATGAGAAGACTAAAGAACATGAATTTTATGAGAAATGTTTTTGGGCTCTAATATACTTGGTGTGGATTTGATGCATGATTTGATTTTATTATGTATGATGAGCATGCTCGGCATTTGATGCTGATAAGTGTAAATTTTATAGTGTTTTTAATATAGTTTTTATTAGAATTTTAGTAAGTTTTTACTTCTTTAATTTAATTTTAAATCACTTTTAGTATAATTGTGTTTAAAAGCTTCCTTAGTCTTTAATCCGCTTGATCTAAGAGAAAATTGCAAAAATTTGGCACAGAAAAGAACTTTAGAATGCAAGGCACTTAGCTTCTAGCACGCCCAGCCCGTGCTAGAAGGCATAACCGTGCTAGAAGCCAAGGAAACCAAAGGAGAGATAGAAGAGAGCACAGCCAGGGTGTGTCAAAAGGCACGGCCGTGCTACAATGGGATCAGGGCGTGTCAAGCATAGCACGCCCATGGCAACTTTAGGCAGACTTCCAGAACATAGCACGCCCTGCCTGTGCTCTGTAGCACGCCCGTGCCGCAGTACTTCACTAGCCCGTGCTTCACTAGCCAGACTTCCAGACTAAAGCACACCCAGCCCGTGCCATGAAGCACGCCCCGTGCTGCCCAGGCGGAACCAGCATGAATTCAATACGCAAATCAAGCTTTTCTCACATGGGCCGACTTCAGGGAGTTTCCTAAACATACTAAAAAAAAGACCTGGACCTATTCTAGGAGAAAAAGGAGTCCTAATCAAGAAGAAATCAAGAGCCTAAACAGTCATGATCTCCTATAGAGGACTTTGCACTAAATAAGGATTCTATTTCCTAAAAGGAGTCAGACTTGCCTTCAGGACCTCTATATAAAGAAAGGAACTTCTCATAGCAAAGGATCTCGTTTTTTTTTGTACAATTCTTTGCATAATTCTCTTCTTCTCAAAGATTTCAAGCTTCAAATAATTGTGCTAAGATTCAAGGAAGCCATCAACATAGTTGTGATACAGTTTTTATTCTAAACTCTTCATCTTGTTTCTTTCTTTATTATTGTCTTTAAATATGATGAATGATTCAAGTGTGATTGAGTTTAATTTAATTACTATGTCTAGCTAAACTTTTATACTAGGGATTTGATGTAATTTAATTCGATTCCAGCTTATAATATTAGATTTATTTTTCTTTGTTCTTGTTATAACTTATTATTGTGCTTAAAGCTTCCAGGCAGAAAAATTTCCCCTGGATTGATTTATTTCAATAATCACATTCGGGAGAAGGGTTATTGATATGAACAAGGTAATAATTTACTTGAGAATAATAACTTGATGTGGAAACTATATGGTTTGACTCAAGGGGGGTTTTCATAAGTTAATAAATTATTAAGTTGTGAATTCATAGAACAACCATAAAACCTAATGATCTGATTCATGTTTAATTTCACTATTAAGATAGATAATTAAATTGGATTAGAATAGATAACAATAAATCGGGAGAGCTTGTTAGCAAACTTAGGGTTGTTTCTCCTACTTGAACAATTAAAATTGATTAATGAACTAATAGAATAAGTTGGATAGAATTAAGTGAAATCAAATTCCCTAGTAGTTTACTTCTCTGATTTCTTTTCGCCTGAATTTTTGTGTTTGATTTCTTCTGTTTCTATTTTAAATTTTTTTTTACCTCATAACAATTCTCTTTGATCATCGTCTAAATAATAATAGGTTAACATAATTTTGGTAATTGATAAACAATCCCTGTGGATACGATACTCTCTTACTCTATATTACTTGTTGCAATTTCGTACACTTGCGAAAACCGTTGTCAAGTTTTTGGCGCTGTTGCCGGGGGTTGGTGTATCAATATCAATACAAATTACCCTGTTATTAATTTAGACACTCTTTCGTTTTTATTTAATTTTCTTTTAAGTGCTGTTCCAGGTGTTTTATGCAAAGAAGATCAAGGAAGACTGAACCTCTAGTCTTTGACCCAGAAATTGAAAGAACCTTTCGTAGGCACAACGCTGCAAGAAAAGCAAGAGAAATAAAACTCGAACAACAAGCAGACATGGCCAACGAAAATGAAAACAGAAACGAAAATGTAGTTGGACCACCACTTCAACATCCGGTCCGTACCTTAAGGGATTATACAACACCTAATCTGAATGGGACAACCTCAAGTATTACAAGACCTAGGGTAGAAGCTAATAACTTTGAGATTAAACCTGCAATTATCTAAATGCTCTCTACCTCGATCCAATATGGAGGTTTGCCTAGTGAAGATCCTAATGCTCACATCACCAATTTTTTGGAAATTTGTGACACATTCAAACAAAATGGTGTTTCTGAAGATGCAATCAAGTTGAGGCTTTTTCCTTTTACTCTTAGGGATAAAGCTAGAGCATGGTTACAATCGTGTCCCGCTGGAAGTTTTACCACATGGGATGAATTAGCTCAAAAATTTCTAGCTAAATTCTTTCCATCCTCAAAAACCACCAAGTTGCGCAATGAGATAATGACGTTTGCTCATCATGATCAAGAGAGCTTGTATGAAGCTTGGGAAAGATTCAAGGACTTGCTAAGAAAGTGCCCGCATCACAGTTTGCCCAAGTGGTTACAGGTACAAACTTTCTATAATGCTCTATCTCCTAATATTAAAATCACTTTAGATGCAGCTGCAGGTGGATCTTTTGAAAAGAAAGGTATTGATGAAGCATATGAGTTGATAGAGGAGATGGCAAGCAACAGCCACTACCAAAACAATACCGAAAGAAGAAGAACTGCAGGAGTCTATGAAATAGACGCCATTACAGCACTTAATGCCAAGGTAGATAACATGGTAAGGAAATTGGACATGTTAACTACTAACCCTGTGAATGCTGTTATACAAATTTGTGATAGGTGCAATGGACAACATGGAATTGGGGAATGCATCATGGACTCTTTAAATCCACAAACTTTGGAGCAAGTGAACTATGTGATGAATCAAGGAAGAAAGAATTACCCTTATTCAAATTCATATGATAACAGGTTAAGGAATCATCCTAATCTATCCTATGGTAATCCTAACAATGCCTTGAATGCACCACCAGGTTTCCACCCTCCAGAAAAGAAATCCCATGATGACCTCCTCACTGCTCTTTCTAAATCACACATGGAATTCATGAATGAAACCAGAGAAAACCATAAAATCCAGCAAGCTGCAATCAGGAATTTGGAGATTCAGCTAGGGCAATTTGCAAACATGATGGCATCTCGACCTCAAGGTACGTTACCTAGCAATACTGAAAAGAATCCAAAAGAACAAGTGCAGGCTATCACTTTGAGAAGTGGTAAACAATTAGATGAACCACCAAAGAAAGAAAAGGAAGTAAAAGAACAACCAAAGGTGCCTATCATTGACTTAGAGGAGAAAGAAAAGGTGAAACCATATGTTCCCCCTGTCCCCTTTCCACAAAGATTAAAGAAAGCACAAGATGACAAGAGCTTCCTCAAATTTCTGGATGTGTTTAAGAAGCTTCAAATTAATATTCCTTTTGCTGAAGCTCTTGCTCAAATGCTAAGCTATGCTAAATTCCTAAAAGATATCCTGAGCAAGAAACGAAAAATTGATGATCAAGGAACGGTAATGTTAACCGAGGAGTGCAGTGCAATTATCCAAAACAAACTGCCTCCAAAATTAAAAGATCCAGGAAGTTTTTCTATCCCTTGTAACATTGGTAATCTTGACTTTGAAAAGGCTTTGGCAGATTTAGGTGCTAGTATTAATCTTATGTCTTATGAAGTTTTTAAGATGCTAGGTATGGGAGAGCTCAAACCAACAAGGATGTCTTTGCAATTAGCGGATCGGTCAATTAAATATCCTAGAGGGATTGTAGAAGACATGCTTGTAAAGGTAGGTACATTCATCTTTCCTGTTGATTTTGTTATCCTTGACATTGATGAAGACAGGGAAGGATCTCTAATCTTAGGACGACCCTTTCTTGCAACTGCAAGAGCATTAATTGATGTTTATGAGGGTAAGTTGACTCTAAGAGTTGGACAGGAAGAGATTGTGTTTGATGTACTTAAATCTTGTAGACTTCCTATGGATCATGGAGACTGTTTCAGAATTGATGTTGTTGATGAATGTGTGAAGACCACTTTGCATGTTGAAAATAACGTTAATGAATCAAGCATCTTGAATGAAAAAGAAAAGGAATCACCTAAGCATGAACTGAAACAACTTCCACCTCATTTAAAACATGCATTCTTAGGTGAGGACCACTCTTTTCCTGTTATTATTTCTTCTCACTTAACGCTTGATCAAGAGGAAAGGTTGTTGCAGGTTCTACGTAGGCACAAGAAAGCATTAGGGTGGTCTATTTTGGATTTACAAGGAATAAGCCCAAGTGTGTGTATGCATAAAATCTTGATGGAAGAAGACTACAATCCTTCAATCGAACATCAAAGGCGATTGAACCCGAACATGAAAGAGGTAGTCAAGGCTGAAATTATTAAACTCTTAGATGCCGGCATCATTTATCCAATTTCAGACAGTAATTGGGTGAGTCCTGTCCAAGTTGTTCCAAAGAAGGGAGGTATGACTGTTATTTCTAATGAAAACAATGAATTAATCCCCACAAGAACAGTCACAGGTTGGCGTGTGTGTATAAATTATAGAAAACTAAATAAGGCAACACGCAAAGATCACTTTCCCCTTCCCTTTATTGATCAAATGCTTGAAAGGCTTGCAGGATATCCTTTTTATTGTTTCTTAGATGGCTATTCAAGATACTTCCAAATACCTATAGCCCCTGAAGACCAAGAGAAAACTACTTTCACTTGTCCTTATGGCACTTTTGCCTATAGGAGAATGCCTTTTGGGCTATGCAATGCCCCTGCAACCTTTCAAAGGTGCATGATGTCCATCTTTTCTGATATGGTGGAAAAATTTATTGAAATATTCATGGATGATTTTTCTGTGTTTGGTTCTTCCTTCGATGCATGCCTTCATAATTTATCTTTAGTAATGCAACGATGTGAAGATACTAATCTTGTGTTAAATTGGGAAAAATGTCACTTCATGGTTAGTGAAGGTATTGTCCTAGGGCATAAAATCTCTCAAAGGGGGATTGAAGTAGACAAGGCAAAAATTGAGGTAATTGAAAAACTACCTCCCCCTAACACAGTGAAGGGCATAAGAAGTTTTCTTGGGCATGCAGGATTTTACAGGAGATTCATAAGGGATTTCTCAAAAATCACTAAACCTCTTTGCAATCTACTAGTTAAAGATGTTCCTTTTGAATTTGACAAAGATTGTTTAGATGCTTTTAACAGGTTAAAGAAGGAGTTAATCTCAGCCCCGATCATCACCACACCAGATTGGACTTTACCCTTTGAACTCATGTGTGATGCTAGTGATCATGCTGTAGGAGCTGTTCTTGGACAAAGAAAAGACAGGAAGTTGCATGTTATCTATTATGCAAGTCGCACATTGAATGATGCACAATTAAATTATGCAACTACGGAAAAGGAACTGCTAGCTATTGTTTTTGCTTTTGACAAATTCAGGGCATATCTAATTGGAGCTAAAACAATAGTCTACACAGATCACTCCGCCATTAAATACTTGCTGGAGAAGAAAGATGCAAAGCCGAGACTCATTCGTTGGGTACTTCTATTGCAAGAGTTTGACCTAGAAATTCGCGACAAAAAGGGGACCGAGAACCTCGTTGCTGACCATCTTTCCAGGCTTGAATTGGGGGAGGAAGATACAAGCGAGCTATAAATCAATGAAAGTTTTCCTCATGAGCAACTTCTTCTAGTAGCAAATGCTCAAACCCCCTGGTACGCTGACATAGTTAATTATCTTGTTTGCAAAATTCCTCCTCCCAATTTTTCTTACCAACAAAGAAAAAAATTTTTTCATGATATCAAATTCTACTATTGGGAGGAGCCATTTTTATTCAAGTATTGTAGTGATCAGCTCTTCAGGAGATGTATACCGGAAACTGAAATAGAAAGTGTCCTTAAATTCTGCCATTCAATGGAATGTGAAGGCCACTTTGGAGCAAGCAAGACAGCTGCGCGTATACTAGAAAGTGGTTTGTATTGGCCTAATCTTTTTAAAGATGCTTATAATTATGTTCGTCTTTGTGATCGTTGTCAAAGGTTAGGTAACATTTCGAAGAGACATGAAATGCCCCTGAACAGCATCCTTGAAGTCGAAATCTTCGATGTATGGGGTCTGGACTTTATGGGACCTTTTCCACCATCTTATTCAAATCAATACATTCTAGTGGCGGTGGATTATGTGTCAAAGTGGGCAGAAGTTGTTGCTCTTCCAAATAACGATGCCAAAAGTGTGATGAGCTTCATCAAGAAAAACATTTTTACAAGGCATGGTACTCCCAGGGCGATAATCACAGACGGAGGTAAGCATTTTTGTAATCGATATTTAGACTCCCTTCTTGCAAAATATGGTGTCACTCATCGTGTAGGTACTCCATATCATCCTCAAACCAGTGGACAAGTAGAGGTCACTAATAGAGAAATAAAAAAGATCCTCGAAACCACTGTTGGACAATCACGAAAGGATTGGTCCAAAAAGCTCGACGATGCTTTATGGGCCTACAGAACTGCATTCAAAACACCTATAGGTATGTCTCCATATCGCATGGTGTATGGTAAGGCTTGTCATCTTCCTGTAGAGTTAGAACATAAGGCATTTTGGGCCATTCAATTTCTCAACTTTAATGCCAAGGAAGTGGGACAAAAACGCTTGTTACAGCTAAACATGATGGATGAATTGCGCCTCCATGCTTATGAAAGTGCTAAAATATATAAAGATCGCACTAAACAATGGCACGATAAGCGCATTATCATGAGGGATCTAAAAGTAGGCCAGCAGGTGTTGCTCTATAACTCTAGGCTCCGGTTATTCCCTGGTAAGTTGCGCTCTAGATGGTCTGGACCATTCACAATCAAGGAAATCTTTCCTCATGGCGCGATTGAAATAGTGGATGGTAAGTTGAATCGAAGTTTCAAGGTAAATGCTCAACGTTTGAGAAGCTATCATAATGAAAACTTTGAACCAATCAAGAGTACAATTGGTCTTGCTTAGCCTAAACTAAGATAAGTGCGTCGAACTTAACGACATTAAACAAAAGTGCTTATGGGAGACAACCCATCTATTTTTTTTTTCTCTCCTTATTTGTCAAATCCCCATATTTTCTCCATAAGTGTGCTTTTGCTTTAGTTAGAGTTTTTGTAGGAAAAAGTGGAATTCCAGAACATAGCACGCCCACGCCGTGCTGTGTAGCACGCCCGTGCCATGAGGAGAGAAGCCAGCACGCCTAAAGCGTGCCCCGAAGCACGCGCGAGTTGCGCAAACGAGAGGCAGAGAATTAGGCCGCGCAACTCGCGAGCGCGAGCCTCACATGCGCGAGCGCGAACCTACACTATGCGAGCGCGAGTCTCACATGCGCGAGCGCGACCAACACTCGCGAGCGCGAACCTACACTGCGCGAGCGCGAACACTAGGCGTGCTAAGTGGCACACCCGTGCTACTGAAAAGAGGAAAAGATCATTTGAGAGACAGGGAAGAGCACGCCCAAGCCGTGCTCCATAGCACGCCCGTGCCAGGTACGCCTTTTCTTTGATTTGCAGGTCAGTGCAGAGCACGCCGAGGCCGTGCTAGTGAGCACGGCCGTGCCACGATCAAACCCACTTATTAATTGGCGCCCCTATTTAAAGAGCACGCTTTCAAACTCTCTCTTTTCCATCCCGCACGCCCTAGCCGTCACCTCTTTTCTCCCAAACTTTCTCTTTTCTTCTCCCTTTTCTCTCAAATCAAACACTTTCCACCCAAAATTTTCACATAATCAACTCCAACAATGTAACACCCCTTCCCGGTCCACCCGTTAACCCGAATGAACCGAGTCGAGATGCTACAACACTGGTTGACTGTATGATTAGACATGCTGATATCATCATACTGAATATTTATATATATATCTACAGATGAAGTTTACATTACTAGTGTACTGAATATTTATATACATTATACAAGTGTTCAAAATGAGATGGGCCCAACTGTGTGCCCTGTACATGCCATGAAAGAATAATAAAAGATACATATCAAAATAGGGAGCTACCCTGAAGACCCTGTCTTCTACAGATGAACTGCTGCAGTTGTACACTGTCGCTCTATAGACCAGTCTCAAAACCTGCGAGTTAAACAGGTAACTCGCTGAGCTAATACAGCTCAGTGGATATCTCAATATAGAAAGACATAATTAAGCACACATATATGCAGAAAGAATTATGTAAGTACATATAATCACACATAACATACGACTTTCATTCACATTGATGATCTTTCTTACTGTTTATTTTACTGTCTGATTCGTGCAATAGTAAGTTAAAATATCTGTATGGCTCCATAAGGTTATAGTGAAACCGAAGTGATAAGATAAACTGTATGAAACTGGATGAAATTGTATGCTATAGGCCCCGAACCGGATTCGCCTATGCTAATATTGTCCGTTTTGGTGCCCCTAACCGGATTTGCACCGCACGGTTTAATCATATCCACTCAACGGCCTGTAGCCGGAGTTCCAAACTGTATGGGGCGCAGATCTGCTATTCTATGTCGCGACATAGCCTTATCTACATGGTTTCTACCTAACCTCAACGGAGCTTAAGATTAGCATGTCAACAATGTAACACAATAGCACATAAATGGTTTCACAACGTCATGGTTCATCGTATTAATTTGATTTCACACCATATAAATGCTTACATGTTGTTTTAATCCATGTTCTTATATTATATTTTTGTTTTACAATGATTGGATGCATGCATGTTGAGCAAAGGAATGTAATTGTATAGAAAATGAAGTCCAAAATGCATGAAAACACAAGTCGCGAGCGCGCAGGAACAAGTCACGAGCGCGAGATGCTTCCCAGGGAGAAGTCGCGAGCGCGTCTTCAAACCTCGCGAGCGCGAGAAGTGCAATCGAGAGTCAGAGAGGTTTCTGGCTCAAGTCGCGACCGCGCAGCACAAGTTGCGAGCGCGAGATGAAGTCGCGAGCGCGCTTGTGGAGTTCGCGAGCGCGAAATATGCCATTTGAGAGTCAGAGAGTTTTTGGCCAAAGTCGCGACCGCGCATGTGCAAGTCGCGAGCGCGACTTGCTTTCCAGACCGCGCGGGCGCGCGACGTGTTTCCAGATTGTGCAGTCTGTGTTCTTTTGGCCATAACTCTCAATATACAACTTCAAATTGAGTGATTCAAAAGCCCACGTAAAGATAACACATAGAGGAACAAATAACTCTTCTATGACAATTCCTAGTTCCATCATTTACTGGGGTCAAAATCAAGATGAAGTCGCTGGTAAAATTTCCAGCAAACTCTGGTTCATAAACTCATTCCATCCCCTGTTTTCACATCATTTTCAATCCTCTCACTCCACAATAAGCAACACATGATCTCATGAGCAACACTCCACACAATTTTTCATGCAAAGAACATGGGAAAAAGAACAAGAGATATCAAACCTGTCTTGCCACAAAGCTGGGGCTCCGTTTTAGCTTCTCTTTTCTGCAACTTTTGAACTTTCTTCTCCTATACACAAGAATTCTCATAACTCATCTCCAATATAACTCAATTAAAGAGTGAATAACATATAACTTCAAGGAATTCTACTTACTTGGAGTGGACTTACTGCGTAACGTGCATGAGAAGTGCAAGGAAATGGAAGGGAAACGTAAGAAGAAAATGAAAAACGTGAAAATAGGAAAGTGAAAATGATAGGAACGGGTAGACTCTAGAAGAAGTGATTTGGCTGTGTAAACTCTCTAATTGGTACCTCAAGTATACAAAGGCTACAACTTACTACCCAAGCTATATGTTTGGAGGCAAACAAGTCCTAAACTTTCCATGCAAATAAGTCCACTTATCATCCATTCTACCCCAACCAGGTTTGGTTCAACCCGACTCAACTCAAGAGGATGTTACAGTTCTCCCCTTCTAAATAAAAACTTCGTCCCGAAGTTTACCTGTTGTAAACAAATGCGGATATTGTTGGCGCATGGTTTCTTCTGCTTCCCAAGTGGCTTCTTCTGTCTTATGATTCCTCCAAAGAACTTTCACCAATGCTATTTTCTTGTTCCGCAATTCTTTAGTTTCTTTGGCTAGGATCTGAACTGGTTCGTCTTCATACGTGAGATCCGGCTGAATTTCAATCTCGTCTGCTGATAACACATGTGAGGGGTCTGATCTGTATCTTCTCAACATGGATACATGAAATACATTATGGATTCGATCTAAGGTTGGAGGTAATGCTAGGCGATAGGCTAATGGTCCTACGCGTTCAACAATCTCGTATGGACCAATGAACCTAGGACTTAGCTTACCCTTTTGTCCAAACCTTAGGATCTTCTTCCATGGTGAAACCTTCAAAAATACTTTATCCCCAACTGAATACTCAATGTCTTTTCTCTTTAAATCCGCATAGGATTTCTGTCGATCACTTGCTTCCTTCAGCCGTCTTCTGATGATTTCTACTTTCTCTTCCGTTCCGCTAACCAAATCTGGACCCAAAATCTTCTTCTCACTAAGTTCTGTCCAACACACAGGTGTTCTGCATCTTCTACCATACAATGCTTCATAGGGTGCCATCTTGATGCTCGCTTGATAGCTGTTGTTGTAGGCAAACTCCATGAGAGATACATATTTGTCCCAACTGCCTTCAAATTCAATAACACATGATCTCAACATGTCTTCCAGGATTTGAATCACTCTCTCTGATTGCCCATCTGTCTGCGGATGAAATGCAGTGCTGAAATGCAGTTTCGTTCCTAATGCCTCTTGAAGTTTACCCCAGAACTTCGATGTAAACCTTGGATCACGATCAGAGATAATGGATGATGGAACTCCATGTAGTCGAACTATCTCACTAACATAAATTTCTGCTAACTTGTCCAGAGAATAGTCCGTCTTAACTGGTAGGAAATGAGCAGACTTGGTTAATCTGTCCACAATTACCCATACGGCATCATGCTTCCGCTGTGTCTGAGGTAAGCTAGTAACAAAGTCCATCGTGATCTGATCCCATTTCCATGTTGGCACTATTATGGGATGAAGTAACCCGGATGGCAGTTGATGTTCTGCTTTTACTTGTTGACATGTTAAACATCTTGTTACAACATCTCCGATGTCTCTCTTCATGCCTGGCCACCAGTAGCCTTTCTTCAAATCTTGATACATCTTGGTGCTACCTGGATGCATTGTATATGGACTGTTATGAGCTTCATGTAGAATCTTTTGTCTAACCTCCCCTGTCTGTGGTACAACAATTCTATCTGCATAAAACAAAACTCCATTGCTATCCAATTTAAATTTCCCACCATAATCTGCCTGGACTTGTTTAACCCATAGGGCTATTTGTGCATCTTTCTTCTGTGCTTCTGCAACTTCCTGAAGCCAAGATGGTTGTACTTGCATCTGTGCGAGAATAGCTCCTTGCTGTAGTAACTCCATACTAATTCTCATTAAGCTCAAAGCATACAAGGATTTCCGGCTAAGGGCATCCGCTACCACATAAGCCTTGCCCGGATGATAATTAATGACATAATCATAATTAGCCAAAATCTGCATCCACTTCCGTTGTCTTGAATTCAAGTCCTTCTGTGTTGGTAAGTACTTTAAACTCTGATGATCTGTGTAAATGTAACACTTTTCACCATACAGATAATGCCGCCATACTTTGAATGCTAGAACAATGGCTGCCAGTTCTAAATCATGGGGTGGATAATTCAACTCATGTGGTTTCAATTGTCTGGAGACATAGGCGACCACTTTCTTATCTTGCATGAGTACACATCCCAACCCAGTATGAGAGGCATCACTGTAAATCTCAAAGCCTTTACCTGACACTGGCTGAGTTAACACTGGTGCTTCAGTCAACTTTCTCTTCAAAGTGTCAAAACTCTGCTGACATCTAGCATCCCATTGAAATACAACCTCTTTTTTCAATAGTCTTGTTAAAGGTGATGCAATGATGGAGAATCCTTTTACAAACCTTCTGTAATAACCGGCTAAACCCAGAAAACTTCGAACTTCTATGACATTTCTGGGTGGTCTCCAATCAACAATAGCTTCAATCTTCTTAGGATCCACTCTGATACCCTCCGATGACACCACATGTCCTAAGAAAGAAACTTCTTCTAGCCAAAACTCACACTTACTGAGCTTAGCATACAGCTGTTTATCTCTCAATGTCTGAAGTACAATCCGTAAATGCTTATCATGTTCTGCCCTGTCTCTGGAGTAGACCAAAATGTCATCTATAAACACCACCACAAACTGATCCAGGTATGAATGAAATACGCGGTTCATGAGATCCATGAAAACCGCCGGTGCATTTGTGAGACCGAATGGCATTACTAAAAATTCAAAGTGACCATATCGGGTCCTGAATGCAGTCTTAGCGATATCTTCTTCCTTTATACGCAACTGATGATATCCCGACCTGAGGTCGATCTTAGAAAACATACCTGCACCTTTTAACTGATCAAACAAATCATCGATGCGAGGCAATGGATACTTATTCTTAATTGTCAGTTTATTCAGCTGTCTGTAATCAATGCACAATCTGAATGATCCATCTTTCTTCTTAACAAATAATACCGGTGCTCCCCAAGGTGATACACTGGGTCTGATAAAGCCTTTATCCAATAACTCCTGCAGCTGAATCTTTAACTCTTTTAACTCTGCTGGTGCCATTCTGTAAGGTGCAATTGATACTGGTGCTGCTCCAGGAAAGACATCTATGGTAAACTCCACTTCCCTCCTTGGTGGTAACCCTGGTAACTCATCTGGAAATACATCTGGATAATCACACACTGTTGGTATGTCTTCCACTTTCGACTTTTCTTTATCTGCGTGTAATGCACATACCAAGTATGCTTCACAACCCTTCTGTATGAATCTCTTTGCTGCTATGGCTGATATCACATTACCCAGAAAATCTCGCCGCTTCCCGACTACTGTAATCTCTTCCCCTACTGGTGTAGATAATGTCACCCTTTTCTTTGCACAATCAACTAGAGCATTATGTCGAGATAGCCAATCCATGCCCAAAATAACATCAAATTCCCTAAATGGCAACTCCATAAGATCTCCTGGAAATTCCTTTCCATGAATAACAATTGGACAGTCTTTGATCACCGTATGAGTTGTTACTACATCTCCTAATGGATTGGTAACCAACATACCCTGACCCACATGTGCAACCGCTAACCCTTTAACCCAGGGTGTAGACACACTAATGTATGAATGAGATGAGCCAGGATCAATTAAAGCATAAACTCCATGATCACATAAAGAAAACTCACCAACTATGACATCTGGAGCTTCCTCATCTTCTCTGGCTCGCATGGCATAAACCCTGGCTGGACCCCTGGTCTCAGGCCTGTCCACAGTCTCTGACTGCTGTCTCTGCACTCCAGAGGTCTCGCCTCGACCTCGGTCTGCTATGAACGGTGTAGGAACTCTTGCCCTTTTAGGACAATCCTTCTTCTGATGGTCTGAGGCTCCGCATGTCCAACATTTACCAATCACCAACCAACAATCTCCACCATGTCGTCTGCCACAATGCTCACAAGGTGACGAAGTATAACCGGCTGACTCTGCACCTCTACCAGTGCCTCTACCAGAACCTCTGCCTGAACCTCGACTCCCACTGGTAGAACTAGCCACCACTGATGCTGCTGGCATATTAGTGCCCCTGACTAAGCCTTGACTAAAAGGAGGCCTAGAACCAGATGAACTACTTGCACCTCTGAATTTCTTGCTCTCCGGCTGATGTGTACTGGGTGCACTCTGAGTCTGGTCTCTTCTCTGCTGAGACCGCTGGCGTCTAGAACGCTGATTGGCCTGTATTCGCTCTATCTCTTGAGCTGCCTCTACCAAAGCTGAGAATTCTCTGAATCTGGAAGCTACCACTCCCATCTGAATCTCATCATTCAAGCCTTCTTGAAACTTCTTACACCTTTCGGCTTCTGTAGTCACTATCTGCTTACCATACCTGCTGAGTCTAGTAAATTCTCTTTCGTATTCAGCTACAGACATTCTGTTCTGTCGCAGGTATAAGAATTCTTTCCTTCTCGCATCTAGGTAAGCCTCGGTAATGAACTTCTTCTTGAATTCATCCAAGAAGAATTGCCAAGTACGCTGATCTGCTGTTACTCTCTGTTGCACAGTGGTCCACCATGTATATGCCTCCTCTATCAGCAATGAAGTGGCACAAATCAACTTGTCTTCGGCTGTACACTGCAATTGTTCTAGGACTCTCGATGCCCCATCTAGCCAATACTCAGCTACTTCGGGACTATCATCTTTGCTCGCTTTGAATTCCTTTGCACCATATTTTCTAAGCTTCTCCAATGGGGGTTTTCTCTCTCTTTCTACTATTACGGGTGCTTGAGGCATCACCCCTGCAATCTGTCGAAAAGTGTCTGCAAGTTGCTTTAACAGCACCTCTTGACCTAGTGCTCTTGAAGCCTCACCCTCCACTGTTCTAGCTTGACCTGGTGCTGCTGGAGCCTCACCCTCCACTGCTCTGGAGGCGTGTGACTCACTTTCACCTTCCTGAGACATCCTCCTAAAAGAATAACAACTGCTTAGTTCATCAGGGTAGTCATGGCATGTACATATACTGACTTATGCATTCAAGCCCGGGGAAATTAAACCGAGGGCTCTGATACCAAAATTTGTAACACCCCTTCCCGGTCCACCCGTTAACCCGAATGAACCGAGTCGAGATGCTACAACACTGGTTGACTGTATGATTAGACATGCTGATATCATCATACTGAATATTTATATATATATCTACAGATGAAGTTTACATTACTAGTGTACTGAATATTTATATACATTATACAAGTGTTCAAAATGAGATGGGCCCAACTGTGTGCCCTGTACATGCCATGAAAGAATAATAAAAGATACATATCAAAATAGGGAGCTACCCTGAAGACCCTGTCTTCTACAGATGAACTGCTGCAGTTGTACACTGTCGCTCTATAGACCAGTCTCAAAACCTGCGAGTTAAACAGGTAACTCGCTGAGCTAATACAGCTCAGTGGATATCTCAATATAGAAAGACATAATTAAGCACACATATATGCAGAAAGAATTATGTAAGTACATATAATCACACATAACATACGACTTTCATTCACATTGATGATCTTTCTTACTGTTTATTTTACTGTCTGATTCGTGCAATAGTAAGTTAAAATATCTGTATGGCTCCATAAGGTTATAGTGAAACCGAAGTGATAAGATAAACTGTATGAAACTGGATGAAATTGTATGCTATAGGCCCCGAACCGGATTCGCCTATGCCAATATTGTCCGTTTTGGTGCCCCTAACCGGATTTGCACCGCACGGTTTAATCATATCCACTCAACGGCCTGTAGCCGGAGTTCCAAACTGTATGGGGCGCAGATCTGCTATTCTATGTCGCGACATAGCCTTATCTACATGGTTTCTACCTAACCTCAACGGAGCTTAAGATTAGCATGTCAACAATGTAACACAATAGCACATAAATGGTTTCACAACGTCATGGTTCATCGTATTAATTTGATTTCACACCATATAAATGCTTACATGTTGTTTTAATCCATGTTCTTATATTATATTTTTGTTTTACAATGATTGGATGCATGCATGTTGAGCAAAGGAATGTAATTGTATAGAAAATGAAGTCCAAAATGCATGAAAACACAAGTCGCGAGCGCGCAGGAACAAGTCGCGAGCACGAGATGCTTCCCAGGGAGAAGTCGCGAGCGCGTCTTCAAACCTCGCGAGCGCGAGAAGTGCAATCGAGAGTCAGAGAGGTTTCTGGCTCAAGTCGCGACCGCGCAGCACAAGTTGCGAGCGCGAGATGAAGTCGCGAGCGCGCTTGTGGAGTTCGCGAGCGCGAAATGTGCCATTTGAGAGTCAGAGAGTTTTTGGCCAAAGTCGCGACCGCGCATGTGCAAGTCGCGAGCGCGACTTGCTTTCCAGACCGCGCGGGCGCGCGACGTGTTTCCAGATTGTGCAGTCTGTGTTCTTTTGGCCATAACTCTCAATATACAACTTCAAATTGAGTGATTCAAAAGCCCACGTAAAGATAACACATAGAGGAACAAATAACTCTTCTATGACAATTCCTAGTTCCATCATTTACTGGGGTCAAAATCAAGATGAAGTTGCTGGTAAAATTTCCAGCAAACTCTGGTTCATAAACTCATTCCATCCCCTGTTTTCACATCATTTTCAATCCTCTCACTCCACAATAAGCAACACATGATCTCATGAGCAACACTCCACACAATTTTTCATGCAAAGAACATGGGAAAAAGAACAAGAGATATCAAACCTGTCTTGCCACAAAGCTGGGGCTCTGTTTTAGCTTCTCTTTTCTGCAACTTTTGAACTTTCTTCTCCTATACACAAGAATTCTCATAACTCATCTCCAATATAACTCAATTAAAGAGTGAATAACATATAACTTCAAGGAATTCTACTTACTTGGAGTGGACTTACTGCGTAACGTGCATGAGAAGTGCAAGGAAATGGAAGGGAAACGTAAGAAGAAAATGAAAAACGTGAAAATAGGAAAGTGAAAATGATAGGAACGGGTAGACTCTAGAAGAAGTGATTTGGCTGTGTAAACTCTCTAATTGGTACCTCAAGTATACAAAGGCTACAACTTACTACCCAAGCTATATGTTTGGAGGCAAACAAGTCCTAAACTTTCCATGCAAATAAGTCCACTTATCATCCATTCTACCCCAACCAGGTTTGGTTCAACCCGACTCAACTCAAGAGGATGTTACAAACAATGCCTCCTAGATACAAACGTAGCAGACCCGCATCCTCCATTGCTGCTCGAAACCGCGCAACTACGCGATCTTCCACGGCTCCTCAACCTCCTTCACCTCCTGCATTTCCATTCGAGTTCGCCTCATCCGATCAACAAGAAAGGTACACAAAATTATCTCTTCGACCTATTCTACCGAATAGATTTATTGATGAGACTGCTTTAGTACAAGTGGGTCTTAGAGATATTGTGTTAGAACCACTTAGGTGAATAGGATGGGGGGAATTTCTTGAGATGAAGGACTTAGTTTATGCCCCTCTAACTCTAGAATTTCTGAGTTCCTATCGCGCTTTTATTCCGTTATTGCCTAATTCACCACCAAGCCGGGTTAACTTTAGGCTTCTGAGTCAAGACTTTGAATTAACTGTGAATGAAATTAGCCACATTTTTGGGTTTCCTACAGACAATAGCCAGATACAAATATCTAGTGATTTTAGTGCGCGAAATACTTGGCAAAATTTGACAGGTGAAGTGAATTATAATCCTAGATATTCTAAAGCATCCAAATTAAAAAAACCTTCCTTGCGCTACATTCACAAATTCTTATCTAATTCCATTTTTGGAAGGAGTGAAAGCGATGGGGTGCTAAGTTTGAACGAATTATATTTTCTGTGGGCTATTGAGAATGGGGTTTTATTGAATGTTGGTTATTGGCTCTGCCAAAAATTTGGAAAGGTGGCTGGAGCCGACAAAGGGGCCATAATGGTGGGATGTTTTGTAACCCGGATTGCTAGATACTTACAGGTTTGGAATCCGGCTAGGCCAATTTATGATTGTGTAGGAGGAGGGCGTGGTACTAGACTGGACCTAGATGTTATGATACATATGAAACTGATTGAAAAAGTCGGGGATACATATCAAGTAGTGGGCGCCCTAGAGGCTAATCCTGATGATGCAGGAGCAGAAGCAGCCGGTGGAGCTAACATGGAAGAGGATAATCCTCCTCCTTTTCCTTCTTCTTTTGGTGCAGGTACTTCCGGTGTTGGTCCATCATTCCAAGGCACATCCAACATGACAAATGATGAAGTCCTTGCAAGGATGATGTCTCGAATGGACCTCTTTGACACGCGCCTTAACGGGATGGAAACAATGATTGCAGATCGCTTCCAATCCATTGAGATCATGAACGGCAGTCTTGACTCTAGGATGGACACCATGCAAGGCCAACTGCAGACCATCCTCCAGCTTCTGCAACCACCCCCACCACCAGAAATTTGACTGATTTCTCTCTTATCTCTTGTTTTGTTTATGTTTATTTTGTTCTAATACATTGTCTTGGTTGCTTTCATTTTAGTTTATTTGTCATTTGAATTTTTTAACCTTTTAGTAATTTTTTGTTCTTAGTGTTTAGTTGCTCTGTTAGCTAAGACTCTTCCCACACCCGTTCTATTGTATTGTTCAATACAATCTTGGTAAGGTTTCTTTTTACCATTTACTACTTTCCTTCTAGTACTGAAATAAGTTTGGGGAATTTATGCACATTGGGGACAATGTGATTGATTGAATTGGGGGAAGGGAATTTTGGCTAAAAATTTTTGTTTTTGTTTAACATGTTTGGAATGATTACAAGTAAGCTTGAAAGTTCTCATGTCTAGTAATGAGTATTAAATATAGTTGATTCTAAATTCTAGCATATTTAAGTTTTGAATTTGAATTTTTGACTTAATCATATTCATTGATCTAAACTATTTGTTTCTAGATTTTTAAACAC
Source organism: Jatropha curcas (assembly GCF_041381405.1). Classification (NCBI taxonomy): domain Eukaryota; kingdom Viridiplantae; phylum Streptophyta; class Magnoliopsida; order Malpighiales; family Euphorbiaceae; genus Jatropha; species Jatropha curcas. The sequence goes on from NC_143154.1 coordinate 21,205,690, forward strand.
TGATTTTTTATGAAAGTTATGATATAAAGGTGTGTTTTACTCTAAAGCATTTTAAACCTTGGCATTCCTAGAACAAAAATTAGAACTCCCTTCGAGGCGGAAAATTTAAATGTTTACATTTTGAAAGAGATGATTTAGGCAATTTTTGTTGACCATTATATAGCCTAGACCACCTAAATAAAAATATATGACCTTTGAAACCCACTTTGAAGCCTTAAACCGTACAATTTTCTTCTTCACCATCAATAAACCTAGCCATTAAAGCCAAATTCAAATCTCCTACCCTAAGTACAAAGGATTGTATGATTAAAAGATTCGATTTTTAATTAGAATATAGCAACAAAGAGGGAGAATTCATCAATCAATACTAGCAAATAAAGAAAAGAAGAAAGAATCAAGAAAGGGGCACGTGAAAAGCAATCAAAAGAATGAAAGAAGAATGGAAAAGCAAGGAAGAAAAGTACCAAAATATTAAGAAAAGACCTTGCACAAGATGCCTCTAGCTAGTAAGAAAGCTTCAAAACAGACACTCCCTAGAACTAGTAAAAGTGTGATTAAAATAGAATCTTGAAAATTATACAGTCTTTTGTACTCTTTGACTACCCTTTTATCCCTTCTTTTTAAGCAAAAAAATTTGCACCAAGAAGACCCCATTACAACCCAAAATAAAGACCTTTTGATCTTTTAATCGTATGCATTTAAATAGTGGAGAAAGGATGACTAATTCTGCATATGGGAATGCCACCGTTGCACTATCAATTGTCTTATTTTGAAAGGTCGAAGATTCTTTAGATAATTGATGTCCTATTTATCATAAATTGAATAAATATTAGTGTTGACAATCTCTTTAAACTTGTATTTTACTCAATGAATGTGTTTTATACAAAAATAAAAGTCAAGCTTAAATATGAATAGCATGGAGAACGACTGAGTTTATTCACTTGTTTACTAATCATGATATCTTGAAAGATTATTAAAATCATCTCCAACCATGTTAAACGACTGAGTTTTTTCTTAGTTTTGTTGCTTGAGGACAAGCAATGGTTTAAGTTTGGGGAATTTTGATAAGTGTAAATTTTATAGTGTTTTTAATATAGTTTTTATTAGAATTTTAGTAAGTTTTTACTTCTTTAATTTAATTTTAAATCACTTTTAGTATAATTGTGTTTAAAAGCTTCCTTAGTCTTTAATCCGCTTGATCTAAGAGAAAATTGCAGAAATTTGGCACAGAAAAGAACTTTAGAATGCAAGGCACTTAGCTTCTAGCACGCCCAGCCCGTGCTAGAAGGCATAACCGTGCTAGAAGCCAAGGAAACCAAAGGAGAGACAGAAGAGAGCACGGCCAGGGTGTGTCAAAAAGCACGGCCGTGCTACAATGGGATCAGGGCGTGTCAAGCATAGCACGCCCATGGCAACTTTAGGCAGACTTCCAGAACATAGCACGCCCTGCCTGTGCTCTGTAGCACGCCCGTGCCGCAGTACTTCACTAGCCCGTGCTTCACTAGCCAGACTTCCAGACTAAAGCACACCCAGCCCGTGCCATGAAGCACGCCCCGTGCTGCCCAGGCGGAACCAGCATGAATTCAATACGCAAATCAAGCTTTTCTCACATGGGCCGACTTCAGGGAGTTTCCTAAACATACTAAAAAAAAGACCTGGACCTATTCTAGGAGAAAAAGGAGTCCTAATCAAGAAGAAATCAAGAGCCTAAACAGTCATGATCTCCTATAGAGGATTTTGCACTAAATAAGGATTCTATTTCCCAAAAGGAGTCAGACTTGCCTTCAGGACCTCTATATAAAGAAAGGAACTTCTCATAGCAAAGGATCTCGTTTTTTTTTGTACAATTCTTTACATAATTCTCTTCTTCTCAAAGATTTCAAGCTTCAAATAATTGTGCTAAGATTCAAGGAAGCCATCAACATAGTTGTGATACAGTTTTTATTCTAAACTCTTCATCTTGTTTCTTTCTTTATTATTGTCTTTAAATATGATGAATGATTCAAGTGTGATTGAGTTTAATTTAATTACTATGTCTAGCTAAACTTTTATACTAGGGATTTGATGTAATTTAATTCGATTCCAGCTTATAATATTAGATTTATTTTTCTTTGTTCTTGTTATAACTTATTATTGTGCTTAAAGCTTCCAGGCCGAAAAATTTCCCCTGGATTGATTTATTTCAATAATCACATTCGGGAGAAGGGTTATTGATATGAACAAGGTAATAATTTACTTGAGAATAATAACTTGATGTGGAAACTATATGGTTTGACTCAAGGGGGGTTTTCATAAGTTAATAAATTATTAAGTTGTGAATTCATAGAACAACCATAAAACCTAATGATCTGATTCATGTTTAATTTCACTATTAAGATAGATAATTAAATTGGATTAGAATAGATAACAATAAATCGGGAGAGCTTGTTAGCAAACTTAGGGTTGTTTCTCCTACTTGAACAATTAAAATTGATTAATGAACTAATAGAATAAGCTGGATAGAATTAAGTGAAATCAAATTCCCTAGTAGTTTACTTCTCTGATTTCTTTTCGCCTGAATTTTTGTGTTTGATTTCTTCTGTTTCTATTTTAAATTTTTTTTACCTTATAACAATTCTCTTTGATCATCGTCTAAATAATAATAGGTTAACATAATTTTGGTAATTGATAAACAATCCCTGTGGATACGATACTCTCTTACTCTATATTACTTGTTGCAATTTCGTACACTTGCGAAAACCGTTGTCAGATGCCATTATGATAAGAAGCTATAATCATATGCTAGGCACGTGGGTGTCTTATGTTAGGGCGGACGCGCTCTATATGTTATGAAAAGGTTGGTGACCTAAGGCCATTATGAATAAGCTATGAAAACTTATCTGCTTCTTTTTCTCCTAAGTGTATGTGAGCCCTTATACAATATTTTTAAGGAAGTGAAATAAATGAGATCTCATTATGTTAATAACTCTTAGTTTACTACAACTTATTTATGATATCAAATGAATTTCTAAAGCATGATGTGTTGTTGTACATATGTACCTCATGTTCAAATTTAATGATTTTATGTATATAAATGATTTTTAAGTATGTTGTCATCACAACATTGGTATGTTGTGTTTTATGAGCACCACTGAGTTTTATACTCAGCGCGTTGATTTTATCACGCGCAGGTTGGAGATTGTGCTTGCTGCTTAAAGACCTGAAGAGTAGCATCAGAGCTGAAGAGATATTTTGGTAGTTACTTAGTATTTTTCTGTAACTAAGAATTATGGCATGTATAACGATTACATTTTTGGAGACTGTATTATTTAATTTATAACTTAAGCATATTGTTGTAAATTATTTTGGTGTATATATTGGGAGAAAAATTTGGAACTTATTTAATGGTTAGAATATTAGACGTTGATATATTTAAATGAATGTATTTAAGTGATGAATATCATAATGTTATTGAGGAACTATGGAGTTATGAAATTATAGAAGTGCTATTGTGTTGTTATTGGAGTTTGATGGGGTTTGGAGTTTGGATTTGGGAGTGCTTTGTATTCATGTGTTTGGCAACTTCTATTTTTAGGGGAAACTCTTGCAGTTTTTCTATAGGACTCTCCCAAATCATTTTCAAAACAAAATATTATTACTTGCTAAACTTATGAATACTAAGTCACTTCTAATTCATAATATGATTGTATGGTTTATATGTAGGTTAGGACGGTGCCTCCGGCACCGAATGTGGCATCCACCGTCAGGTCTTTCGAGATCGGGCGGCGGGTGTTACACCGGGACTTGGTATTATTTTAGTCCGGTAAAATTACTATGCCTATTTACTATTTTATTTCCTATTTTTGGAGCATATTTGCATGATTTAGGCGGGTAGAAAATATTTAATTAATATTATTAGAGAGTTTATGTATTAAATGCATAATATTTCTAGTGTGGTATATTAAGAAATAAATGAGGAATTATTTTAGTGGAGTTCATTTAATTACTTGGTGGAGTTAAATAAGAAGTAGAAGAGATTTATTTGAGGAATATTTAGAGCCATTGGATGAGATTACTTAGGACTTGATCTTAGCCACACATTTGGCATGAAATTGGAAGTCAAATTTTACTTTGGCACTTAAAGTAACACCACAACATTTTTTTTTCTTTCTTCTCTTCTCTTCTCCACGCCATTTCCATCTTCTTCCTTCTTCTTTCATTTTCTTCATTTTCTTACCTCCAAATTTACCACCAAACTACCTAATTAAACCATAGAATAGGACTTAATTCTTAAGAATTAAGTAGTAGAAGTTGAGATTGGTGATTAAAAGCAAAGAGAAGTGAAGTTACCATTGAAGCAAGTAAGTTGTGGTTTTTGAGTTTTGTGAATTGTTAAGTAGAATTCATGGTTTAGACATGTTATTGATGCATTAAATCATGCTCCAACTATTTCTTTTGTCAAGTTTTGCTTTTAATGTTGATTTTTCATGCTTTGAAGAGGTTGGAGAACCATCCTCAAAGGGTAAAGAGAAAGCCAAGGAGTAAGGCTTTCCAAGCTTATTCAAGCTTATTAATAAGGTTAGTGCAATAATACTTTCACTTGTTTAAGTTGTTTTTACATGGTTAGGGTTTTGAATATGTTTTGGGAACTTTGTATGTTTTGGTTATATTGTGAAAAAATGATTTTGATTTGGGCTCTACTATGCATGATTGAGACGTGGTATGATGAGATGGATTTTCTTATTGTGAAGCTATGATCATATGCTAGGGTTATCAGCCCTTATAAATAGGCGGACGCGCTTATTTGTGTGATGGGGTGGTGCTTTCATAGGCCACGGTGGTGCTTTCATAGGCCACGATTGTGTGATGGGGGTGGTGCTTTCATAGGCCACGAGTATGTGATGGGGGTGGCGCTCATATAGGCCACGATCAAATCTGCTTATGTTCATTCTGCATGAGTACGAGCCTTAACAAAAAAAAAAAATGAAATTTTATTGTTGCTATAAAAGAATGAAGACATATTTGTATTTATAATCTTCTCATTGCCTTCAAAGTATTTGAATTAAATGAGTGCGATTTCGGTATTTATATAGTTGAGTAATTTAAGTTTTACCTTGGCTTTTCTTGTTAATTAAATTGTTGGTTATTTAGCACCACTGAGTCTTCCATTCAGCGCGTTGATTTTTATCACGCGCAGGTTAGGAGCGGAGGGTGTTCTTCAAGACCAGAGGAGGAGCATCAGAGTAGATATCGCATTTTGGGTAGGATATTTTGTAAATGGTGATTTTTGGCATGTATATAAATATTGTGTTGTGAAGGTTGGATGTAATAAGTTTATAATGTATTAAGAGTTATGATTATTTAAGGAAATAACATCTTATTATATTTTTGGTGTATGATGATTATAGATTCCTTGAAAAGAATGTGTTTCGAATATTATGCGTATGTTGATGGATATTTAGAAGTGCTTGTGGTATGTTGTGTTGAATTGGAGTTTTGGGGTTAGGAGAAAATTGGAAGTGTGTATATTTTCTTTGTGTGGCAAGTTAATTTTTAGGGAAAACTCTTGCGAAATTTTCGTAGGAATTTCCTTAAATATTATTTTTGTAAAAAAAAAAAAGAAACAAAACAAAATGTTAATTACTTGCCTCCTTATGAAAATTTAACCACTTCTAATTTGTGATCTAGCTTTAATAAGTGACATAAGACGGTGCTCCGGCATCGATTGTGGCATCCGCCGTCTGGTTCTGCGGGATTGGCCGGTGGGTGTTACAATTTTGTTGTTAGAATTTATTATCATCTTGGGATTGAGAGTATTGTTATTATACTAAGAAATAAAGGTAAATTTATTTTCTGAACTTGGAGCAATATTCAATTTGCCTAAAAATTAACTTTTTATATAATTGACTTTCTTAATTTGCACCAAAAGGATTAAAAGCTTAATTTTTCCTAAAAAATATTTACAAAGTTCTAAATTATTTAAATTTGAAAAAAAATTACAAATAAATAGGGTGGTAATTAATCTTTAATCTTATAATGTTTACTTTAATCTGCATGGATTTGTGGCGCAATGGTAGCACGTTTGAATCTAGATTAGAAGGTTGCGTGTTTGATTCATGTTGGGTTCAATTCTCATTTTATGCATTTTTATACATGTGATTCAATCATATACTATGTTAATGAATTTTGATATTTTCAAAATTTCATATTAATTATTTTATGCCTTCTACTCTAAAAAATCAATTAAATAATGTTTATATTTTGTAGCTATTTAAATAAATAGTTCTTCAATTAATTTTTCCATTTAATTGTAATAAAATGTCAAGTTTACCTTTAATAAAACTTGAAATTTTCTTTTATGTATTAAGGCCAAATCAAGTTATGGCCTTTTTTTTCATATTTATCTTGCTTTGTGTATGTGAGGGTGTCTTGCTTTGTGCATGAGTTTTTTTATCTATGGCGTCTAGAAGTCATGGTGCTGCTCATGGTGTGCATGAAACAATGGCTGGTCTTGCGCTATCAGATGATGAGGAAGCTGAGATGCAGTTGCAGTCCAAAAGCCAATCGGCTGAACAACCCAATTATGATCTCTGTCTAGTTGGGAGGCTGTTGATGGATTAGAAGGTTAACAATGAAGCTATGAAGGGTTCTATGGCAAACCTTTGGAGACCTGACAGGGGTATTCATGTTAGTGAGGTTGCCCATCGAGTTTTACTCTTCTAATTTTTTCACATTATTGGTCTAAATAGGATTTCTAATAGGGGGGCCCTGGTCTTTTAATAATCATCTTTTGGTGCTGGAGAAGATTTTATGAGGGGACAATCCAAAGATTATCCCAGTTTTCTTCACTCCCTTTTAGGTTCAAGTCTATGATTTGCCAATGGGGGTTATGTCTGAGGATGTAGGCAAATAGTTTAGTGATTTCATCGGAACTTTCTTAGAGTACGATCTAAACAACTATGGGTCATGACGATCGTACATGGGTATTCGGGTTCGTGTGGACATCAGGAAGCCATTGAAGAGGTGGAAGAAGGTGAGACATAATGATGGCTCGGTGAAAACTGTTAATTTTAAGTATGAGAGGTTGCCAATTTTCTATTTTTTTGTGTGGATGCTTGGGCCACAATGAAGCCTACTATGAAAAGCTATTTTCCTTGCCGGAAGGAGTGACTGACAGGGCTTGGGGACAGTGGCTCTGGGCACTGTCACAGTAAGCGTTAGCTCAGAGGGATGATCTTCGTTGGTTCGGGATGTTGCAGGTAATCAGTTGCGTGATAGTGTGGGTTCAACATAGCTGGTGGCTGGGCACCAAACACGGATGTGGCAGGTGGAGCCAATCACATTGACTTGGGAGATTCTATTCCTATGACTTCAGAATCGCAACAAACATCTGGTGGGCCGAGTGCTTTAGTGGAGTGGCATCTAGGCCGAGGGATTACTGCTGAGCCTGTAATGTTGGATATAGATAATGAAATTGTGACTATTATGGATAGCAAGAAGAGGCCTCATGTGGAATCTAGTATGTCCATGCATGTAGAGCGAATGGCACCTGATATTTCAGAAGAGCTAGTGGATGAGTTTGCTCCTTTGGTGAAGGATGTTGACACTGACTTATTATCAGCGAATACTGCTCAGCAAGCCTGCTAGGGGCCATGAGTTGTCTGAGCTGGAGTTGTCGAGGTCTGGGCAATCCTCATGTAGTCTTAGTTCTTAAGGAACTTCTTCGATGTAATAAGCCTGATTTTGTTTTTTTAATTGAAACTTTTGTCAATGTTAGAAGGATGGATGCTATTCGACATCAAGTAGGTTTTGATTTTTGTTTTGCTATTGATTCTATTGGGCGTTCTAGTGGTTTCGTTGTCTTGTGAAATAAAAAAATTGACATTCGAGTTGTTGGTTATTCTTCCCGCTCTATTGATGTTCATGTTTTTTATGGTGGTAGTGCTTCTTGGCATTTTACAAGCTTTAACAATTATATTCAACAGTCCCATAGTCCAGATTCGTGCTTTCTTTTGCGTCAGTTAGTAGATCTTTCTAGCCTTCCTTGTGTCTGTATCAGTGACTAAAATGACATGCTTTATGAGTTAGATTAGAGGCAGTAGTAGTTTGGATTTAAATTGTAACACCCCTTCCCGGTCCACCCGTAAACCCGAATGAACCGAGTCGAGATGCTACAACACTGGTTGACTGTATGATTAGACATGCTGATATCATCATACTGAATATTTATATCTATATATCTACAGATGAAGTTTACATTACTAGTGTACTGAATATTTATATACATTATACAAGTGTTCAAAATGAGATGGGCCCAACTGTGTGCCCTGTACATGCCATGAAAGAATAATAAAAGATACATATCAAAATAGGGAGCTACCCTGAAGACCGTGTCTTCTACAGATGAACTGCTGCAGTTGTACACTGTCGCTCTATAGACCAGTCTCAAAACCTGCGAGTTAAACAGGTAACTCGCTGAGCTAATACAGCTCAGTGGATATCTCAATATAGAAAGACATAATTAAGCACACATATATGCAGAAAGAATTATGTAAGTACATATAATCACACATAACATATGGCTTTCATTCACATTGATGATCTTTCTTACTGTTTATTTTACTGTCTGATTCGTGCAATAGCAAGTTAAAATATCTGTATGGCCCCATAAGGTTATAGTGAAACCGAAGTGATAAGATAAACTGTATGAAACTGGATGAAATTGTATGCTATAGGCCCCGAACCGGATTCGCCTATGCCAATATTGTCCGTTTTGGTGCCCCTAACCGGATTTGCACCGCACGGTTTAATCATATCCACTCAACGGCCTGTAGCCGGAGTTCCAAACTGTATGGGGCGCAGATCTGCTATTCTATGTCGCGACATAGCCTTATCTACATGGTTTCTACCTAACCTCAACGGAGCTTAAGATTAGCATGTCAACAATGTAACACAATAGCACATAAATGGTTTCACAACGTCATAGTTCATCATATTAATTTGATTTCACACCATATAAATGCTTACATGTTGTTTTAATCCATGTTCTTATATTATATTTGTGTTTTACAATGATTGGATGCATGCATGTTGAGCAAAGGAATGTAATTGTATAGAAAATGAAGTCCAAAATGCATGAAAACACAAGTCGCGAGCGCGCAGGAACAAGTCGCGAGCGCGAGATGCTTCCCAGGGAGAAGTCGCGAGCGCGTCTTCAAACCTCGCGAGCGCGAGAAGTGCAATCGAGAGTCAGAGAGGTTTCTGGCTCAAGTCGCGACCGCGCAGCACAAGTTGCGAGCGCGAGATGAAGTCGCGATCGCGCATGTGGAAGTTGCGAGCGCGAGATGTGCCATTTGAGAGTCAGAGAGTTTTTGGCCAAAGTCGCGACCGCGTATGTGCAAGTCGCGAGCGCGACTTGCTTTCCAGACCGCGCGGGCGCGCGACGTGTTTCCAGATTGTGCAGTCTGTGTTCTTTTGGCCATAACTCTCAATATACAACTTCAAATTGAGTGATTCAAAAGCCCACGTAAAGATAACACATAGAGGAACAAATAACTCTTCTATGACAATTCCTAGTTCCATCATTTAATAGGGTCAAACTCAAGATGAAGTTGCTGGTAAAATGTCCAGCAAACTCTGTTTCAACATAAACTCAATATTCACTTCCATCCCCTGTTTTCATATCATTTCCAATCCCTTCACTCAACAATAAGCAACATATATTCTCATTAGCAACACACTACACCACTTTGCATGCAAAGAAATTAGTAATTCACATGAGATATAAAACCTTGACTTCAAAAAGCTTGCACTCTGTTTTAGTTTCCTTTTTCTGCTGTCTTAGAGCTCCCTTCTCCTATATACATCAAAATTCTCATGAATTATCTACAATATAACTCAAGTAGAAGTTGGATAACATAGAGGGACAAGAACTTCTACTTACTTGGAGGTGACTTACTGCTTACGACCATGCAAATGAAAAGGAAAAGAGAGGGAAAGTAAGAAGAGAATGATAAACATGAAAATGGGGAAAGTGAAAATGATATCAACGGGTTGGCTCTAGAAATCCATGATTTTTGTGCCAAAGTTTCTAAATGGTATCTCAATTATTAATGGTCACAACTAAATACCCAAGCTGTATGTCCTCATCCAAGCAGGTCCTAAACTTGTCATGCAAATAAGTCCACTTACTCTCATTCAATCCAAATCAGGTTTGGTTCAACCTGACTCAACTCAAGAGGATGTTACATAAATCTTCTTCGTGGGTCTCGGGATATGGTTGATGCCTGCAATATATGAGATCTTCCTTTAACTGGCTATCCTTTTACGTGGTTTAAGGGCCAGGGTGAGGCACACATTAAAGAACGGCTCAATAGAGCATTGGTGACAAAATCATGGTTAGAGTGCTTTCCCCATTGTTAGTTACAGAATGTTCAGGTGTCGACTTCTAATCACTCAACTCTAATTTTATTGCTTTCAAAAAACAAAAGGGTTCAGCAGAAGCATCATTTTCACTTTGAGAATGCATGGTTGAGGGAGCAAGGATTGTAGGTATTGTTACAGAAGGTTAGGTTTCTAGTGATCAATATGATATTCTGAGCAAGATTGAGAACTATAGTCGGCATTTGGATGTGTAGGATAAAGATCTTCAATTGTGTTTTTGAAGAGATCTTCAAGGACTCAAGAATCGATTGACTGAGTTACAGCTGCTGACTGATTCTGTTTCTGTCCATGAGTTGGAAGCAACTAAGGTTGATTTAAATAATCTCTTAGCTCAAGAGGAGATTTTTTTGTGCCAAAGGTCCAAGTTGTTATGGATGAAGCATGGAGACCTTAAATACAAAATTCTTTCATGCAACAGCTTCACAGCAGAGAAGTTATAATGCTATTACTAGGTTGGTTGATAGTTCTGGTGCTTGGAGCAAGGATGTTCTGGGCATGGAAGCAATTATTGGGCTTTATTTTACAGAGTTATTTACAGTGTCAACCACTAATTGGGAACTTGTTACTTCTTTGATCTCTCCCTCTATTACGGTGGAGGATAACAATTTTCTTCTTGCACCTTTTTTGGATGAGAGTTTAAATGTGCTCTTTTAAAATGCATCCAGACAAGGCGCCGGGTCCGGACTTGTTTTATCAGAAGTTTTGGCATGTAGTTGGTGATGATGTGACTTCTCATTACAGGGATTGGCTAAGTACAAGTGTGTTTCCTAAGTCGTTTAATAATACAATTATTGTTCTTATTCCTAAAGTGGATAAACCTCAGTTTACTAAAGATTTTAGGCCAATCTCATTGTGTAATGTGCTCTATAAGATATTGGCTAAAGTTTTGGCTAACCGGCTTAAGAAGCTGCTTGATAAAATTATTTTAGTGTCCCAATCGGCTTTTGTTCCTAGTCATTTGATTACAGATAATGTCTCGGTGGCTTTTGAGTTGTTGCATTTTTTAAAACAGAAAAAGTCTGGTAAAAGGGGGTTAGCAACTTTAAAGGTTGACATAAGCAAAGCCAATGATCACATGGATTGGTTGTTTCTGAAGGATATGATGTAGTGTATGGGTTTTACTCCCCGTTAAGTGGATCTCATGATGCTTTGCATTTTGTCTGTTCGGTTTGAGGTGTGTTTTAATGGAAATTTTATTGGACCTATTATTCCTGAACGAGGTTTGCATCAGGGTGATCCACTCTCTCTGTATCTTTTTTTTATATGTGCAGATAGTCTTTCAACCTTATTCCATAGAGTGGAAAGAGCTAGTGCAATTCATAGGTTTCAGGTCAAGAGGGGTATTACTCCGGCAGTGTCTCATTTACTATTTGCAAATGACATTTTTTCCTTTTTTGGGCCACTGCAAGAGAATTTAGTAAGGTGAAGGAAATCCTCTATGTCTATGAACAAGCTTCAGGCAAAGTGGTTAACTTTTAGTAGCCTGGTATTCTTTGTAATCCCAATACTCTATGCTCTAATAAGACCACTATTTCTAATATCCTCAATGTTCATATGATTTTGGGTAATGATCAATATCATGGCCTACCTTCTATGGTTGCAAGGAGTAAAAAGGTGGTTTTGTATATATTCATGACCAGCTGTGGAAGCGTTTGCAAGGAAGGAAGAGTCGATTTCTCTCTAAAGCTACGAAAGAGGTTCTGTTGAAGTCAGTTACTCAAGTTGTGCCAACTTATTGCATGAGTGTTTTTCTCTTGCCTATTTCCACATGTTTGGAGCTTGAGCGTGTGCTGAACAGTTTTTAGTGGCACACTAAAAAGGATGTGGGAAGGAGTATCCACTGGCTTGCTTGGGAGCGAATATGTATGAGTAAATTGGATGGGGGTATGGGGTTCCAGCATTTGCATAGATTCAATTTAGCTTTCTTGGGTAAGCAAGGATTTCAGCTTTCTATCAGTCGAGGTACTCTTCTTGCTTGTATACTTAAAGTTAAATATTATTCGCATGGGGAATTTGGTAATGCTATGTTAGGGTAGAACTCGAGCTATATTTGGATGAGTCTTTTGTTCGCTCAATCATTGCTAAATGAAGGTTTACATTGGAAAGTAGGAAATGGTTATCGAATCAATGTTTGAAAGGAACCTTGACCGTGTGATGGTTTGAATTTTTGTGTGGACTCTTTGCTTATTTTCGGCTTTGAGGACCTAAATGTGTTAGATTTGATTGATCATGAGACCAGGAAATTGAATGAGAGTTTGATTCGAGGTCTCCTTTTCCCTTGTGATGCTGCTCAGGTGCTTAGCGTCCTACTAAGCCTCCATGCTGGTGATGATCAGCTTTTATGGCACTAGTCTAAAAAGGGCATCCACACAGTGAAGTTAACCTATTAGGTAGCATTTTAGATGACTGGTTTCAGGCAAGCACTGAGTTTTGGAAGAGGCTATGGCATCTTCACATTCCACCCAAAGTAAAAAATTTCCTATGGCGAGTTGGAGGGGATGTGATCCCAACTCGGCTCTGTTTGTCTTCTAGAGGTATTTTTGTGAATCAAACATGTGATTTTTATGACTTGTGTGAAGATATTTTGCACATTCTGTTGCGCTGTCAACGGGCTCGTTCATGCTGGGTTGTTTTGGATGTTGGGCTATTGGATATCTAGAGTAACGAGTTTTGGGTATGGTTACAATTGGTAGTGGCTGGGATGGGTCAGCAACAACTAGTGGAGTGTTGCATTGTGGCTTGGTTTTTGTGGTTCCATTGTAACTTAACTATCTGGCAGCAAGTTTGAGCATCCCCCTTAGATTTGGTGTCTCAGGCTTTACAGTATTTGCAAGAATATAGCTGTGTCAGGGCTATGGCTAATGATGAGTTGGAGATAGGGAGTATTCAGGACTCGTTGGTGCCTTAGTTCGAGGATGCTCTTTGCTAGAGATGTCCTGTAGTCGGGTTTCTCAAGTGCAACATTGATAGTGCTGTTTTCCAAGATGCCAATCGGTCTGGTTTTGGTGCTGTAATTCGCAACTCCAGGGGCGTTTTGTGCTGGCATTGACAAGTTATTTTCTTGGAGCCTATGAGCCGCGAATGGTTGAGGGTCTTTGCTTGCATGAGGTTCTAAGATGGTTGAAGCAACATCAGTTTGCTAATGTTTGCATGAAGATTGATGCTTGGAAGGTCTGATTCTCTGGTCCTATCACAACACTACTGAGTGGGGGGATGTAATTTCAGATTGTATTGATTTAGCTTATTGGAGCCCGAATATTATTGTGGCTTGGGTACCAAGGCAAGCGAATAAGGTGGCTTATGCTCTTGCCCGAGTTGCTCTTCCTTATGCTAATCTTCAACTTTGGTTTAAGTTTGTTGGCTTAAGGGTCAATTTTATCCTAAGATTTTGATGATTATGCAAAACAAATAAAATTTTCTTGTATGTGCTAAAGTTATTTTATGCAGAATTTTTATATTGAAGTTATTGAAGAAATCAAGCTCGTACAATTCAAGATTTTTTATTAAAGACCATGAAGATTATTGAAGATCTTTTAGTGGTTAGTATTTTATTAAACGTTAGAAAATATTACAAGATATTTTCTTATCTCTCTTAAAAATCATTTTTGGGATATTCTCGAAAGCTGCCTTAAAAAGAAAAGCTCAAATCTTTGCTCTTTTAATTTCGCTTTCCTAAATGAAAAAGATTTTGGCAAAAATATTTCTAGTAATTATTAAAGGAGTTTCCACAAAAAGGTTCTCATGCATTGACTTTTTATTTTAAATATCAGAATATTCATTGTCCATTAAAACTAAATTTCAACGTCTTCTATAACGGGATCTTCATCCCTCTTATAAAAACGCTTCTCTCTCTTTCCAAAATTATCGTTTTTGCAAGAGTAAGGGTCCATTATTCAAAGTTTTAGATCTCTTAATGCTCTTGTTGGCTCAAGGGTCAATTTCTAATCTCGGATTTTGATGATAAGTACAAAACAAATAAATTTAAAATTATGTTATTTGTTCTAATATTTTATGCAGAATTTGTATGGAAAGAAATCGTACAAGGCAAGTCCTACATTGAGTGTGAAGATTATCCGAAGACCCTAGTGGTTAGGTATTTAGGATACTTTGTAGGATAGAGAGAAAATTCATATATGAGCACATAAATTAAATTTTTTCTCTCATTCAAAATATTTTTCGGAAATTAGATTTTTCGAATAAATTGGTTTATTTGTTTTCGAAAATGTTCTTTAAAGTTAAAATGATTTAATTTCCTAAAACTAAAGAGATTAGGTCTCCAAGGTTTTTGGTAATAAATCATACACTATCCTTTTTGGAAATCTCTTTGAAAAATCTAAAGGTACTTCAATTTATTCTCTTACCTTAAAAACGAAGGAAGAATCTTTTCGTTTTTAGTAAGAACATCTTTCCGTAAAAATATTTTTTCCAAATAATGCTGCCGAAAATCTTTTGGTTAAAGGAAAGCAAAATCGTGTTTTATTCTCTTACCAAAAAGGATAAAATAAATTTTTGGTAACAAAGATTTTCGCATCTTCTAAATAAGGAAAGCAAATATTCTGATTTCAAATGAAATATTCACTTTCCAAAAGCAAGAGACACGATGCTCTCTATAAATAGGAGCTTTCACGTCTTGAGCTATGGTGAAGTAAGAGTTTCCGTTTTAAGAGCATTCTCTCATTGATCAAATCTTTATCTCTCAAAACTTACTCTCTACCCCCATTTTTCTTTTCATCTTTACACTTAACGCATTTATCTTTAAAGAGAAAAGAATTTTTCTAACTACTTTTGAAAAACGGTTCTGAGTTCTAAACGATTTTCTAATCTGATAAACTGTTTTTCCTGTGCTTATATGTGCATTTCTTTCTGTCTATTTAGATTATGTAATCTATAGTAGACAGGCTTTTATTTGATAAACAATTGTGTAATAGCTTAGGTGAGAAGCTATTGTGATAGAGGTTATCAAGCAACCTTCTCTATGTGTGGGATTCTAATGTCTTGAATTGACATTCTGTACTCTGCCAAAAACAGAAAGGGTTGAGGTTAACTAGAACCTTTGGAAAATCTAGTGGGATAAAAGGGTAGATCTAGGTGTTGATCTATTGCCTTGTACTGTTGGTTTGTCTCTTACCCTTGAAAAGAGATAACATAGTTGAGGATCTCAAGATGCGTCTTGGGGAGTGGATGTAGGCGAGTTAGTGCCGAACCACTATAAATCATTGTGTTCATCTTTTAATTTCTGCAGTTTGCTTGACACTGCTTTTATTACACTTCTGTTTACATTTTAGAAATGCTAAAGTTGAAAATGAATTTATTGTTCTAAAACGGTAATAAGTCTTATCTGTTCTGAACATTAGAACTCTGGAATTCTGATAAGTGAATATACCATGTTCTAACCGTTCTTCTATTCACAGTATATCTCACTGCTTGGGTTTCTAATTAATTTTCTAAACTTTATGAGGAAGTTCTAATTACAATAGCTTTCCATCGTAAAGTAGTTCTGACACTTGATTAAGGCTTTGTGAAGCAGTTCTAAATTCAATAACTGTCTCTCACACAATCGTATGTGATTTTCTTAACTTTATGAGGAAGTTCTAATTTCAATAGCTTTCCTTCATAAAGAAGTTCTAATATTGAATAAGTCAGTGTGAAGCAGTTCTAATCGATAGTTGAACTTTGCACAGGCTTTTTATCTTTTATGAATAGAACATTGTGAGGTGATTCTAATCCATATTCTATTCTCACAAAGTTCTTTGCTTTTCCGCTGCACTTAGAGTTCTATATTTTGTTTAGAAATTCTAAAATTTATATCTGTTTATAGAAAACCCAATTCACCCCCCCCCCCCTCTTGGGTTGTGCCATACATATACGGGACCTACAATCTGGTATCAGAGCCTTGGCTCTTGACTTACCGAAGCTTAACCACTTAAGAGATAAGATCCCATGGCAACCCCACTTTCTCTTACTTCTCTAGAAGGACAATCTGTTTCTAGACCTCCTTTGTTCAATCGCTCTAATTACTCTTACTGGAAAACTAGAATGGAGAATTTCATGAAATCAGTTGATATAAACTGCTGGAGAAATGTTATCACTGGTCCTCGTATTCCCATGAAAATTGTAGGAGATGAGTCAGTTAGAAAAACAGAAGAAGAATATACAGATGCTGATTGGAATGACATTGCGGTAAATGCAAAAGCCATTAATATTCTTCATTGTGCTTTAGATGCAACTGAATACAACAAAGTGTCTGGATGTAAATCTGCGACAAAGGTATGGGAAAAACTTAAAGTCACCTATGAGGGTACAGATAGAGTAAAAGAATCCAGAATAAATATCCTTTGGAGAGAATATGAAATGTTTATTATGAAAGAAGGAGAAACTATTGCAGAATTAAATTCTAGATTTACCAATATAGTTAATCCTTTGAGAACTCTCGGAAAGGAAATTTCAGAAGATGAGCTTGTTAAGAAAATCCTTAGAATTCTACATAGAAAATGGGATTCTATAGGAACTGTCATGAATTACAAAGAGACTCCCGTCACTTATGATTATCTTATAGGAGCTCTTGTTTCAGAAGAAATGAAATCTTCCTTGACAACGGAAGATAAGAAAAAGAAAGGACTGGCATTAAGGGTAGATTCTAGTGAAGAAAGTTCTTTTGGTCTTGATAGTGATGATTTAGCACTCGTTGCTAAAAGATTTAAAAAGTTCTATAGAAAGAGTGGAAGGCCACAGAAAAAGTTTAACAAAAAGAACTTTCCACCCAAGAATGGGAACTTGCTAAAGACAGAACCTTCTGAAGTGGTTTGTTAAGAATGCAACAAACCTAGACATATCAAGCCTAATTGCCCTAAATTGAAAAAGAAGTCAATAAAAGAGAAGCTAAAGTAGGCCCTCGTAGCTGCTTGGAGCGATTCAGATGATTCTAATCCTAAAAGCCACAGTGATCAAGAAGAAATTGCTAATATCTGTTTAATGGCTACTATCGATTCTCACTCCAAAGAAATCAGGACTCTGACTTCAACACAGAAAGCTGGAATCAACCGAAACAAATGCAACGGTCCATGAGAATGATGAAAGCACTGTAAGTATTTCTGAACCTAAATCGGAAAGTGATCTTCTAAATACTTATAATAATCTTTGCAATGAGTTTGAAAAACTTGTTAGAAAGCATAAAGTTCTAAAGAAGGATTTCAGAAAATTAAAATCTGAAAGTAATCATCTAAAAGATGCTTTTTAATAAGAAGTTACATGCAAAGATCTCATCATAGAAATCAAAGATCTTAAAAGTTGTAATAATCGATTTTCTGAAAATCTGACACATCTTGAAGAAAAATGCAAAAATCTGAATTCTGAAAATGAATCTTTGAAAACTGAGATTAGAATTCTAAAATCAATTTCAGAATCGTTTTCTAAAGAAAAGACAAGTTCTAGCTATGATAGCATTTCTAAACTAAATCGTGTTTCCAATCAGAAAAATGTTGTTTCTAATGTTGTGACTTTAGAACATCAAATTTTCAACAAAAAGAAGAATCATAGTGCACCTGTTACTACTAACCCTCCAGGACCCAATATGAGTTGGGTACCTAAATCTGCTTGATCTTTTCAGGTGTGCCTAAGGAGCGAGCTGAAAACAGAGATGTGGTACATGGACAATGCTTGCTCTAGGCATATGACTGGTGATAGAAAGAAGTTCACCAGATTAGAAAAAAAAAAGGGAGGTACGGTAAGCTTTAGAGACAAAGCAAAAGGTAAAATCGTTGGTATTGGTGTGGTAGGTTCTAATCCTTCAATAGAAGATGTATGCTTAGTAGAAGGATTACATTACAACTTGTTAAGTGTTAGTCAGATTTGTGATAAGAATAGAAGAGTGATCTTTGAACCTTCTCATTGTGAAGTTCAGAACATGCATGATAATAAAACCTTATTCGTTGGAAAAAGGTTTGGAAATATATACCTAGTAGATCTCTCTGATATGCATAACCAAGATATATGTTTAGTTTCTATTGATAATTCTAGTTGGTTATGGCATAGAAGACTTGGACATGCAAGCATGCACCTTATTTCTAAACGGTCAAAGAAAGATTTGGTTCGTGGTTTGCCAAAGTTGAAATTTGAAAAAGATCACATTTGTGATGCTTGTCCAATGGGCAAACAAACCAGAACTTCTTTTAAATCCAAGGGCATGGTCTCTACTTCTAGACCTTTAGAATTGCTACATCTTGATTTATTTGGTCCAATTACTCCTTCTAGTCTTGGAGGAAAATTCTATGCATTTGTTATTGTAGATGATTACTCTAGATTGACCTGGACACTCTTCCTTAAAAATAAGGATGATTCATATGACATGTTTGTTCATCTTTGCAAGAGAATACAAAATGAGAAAGGATACAACATCACGGCAATTAGAAGTGACCATGGAGGAGAATTTGAAAATCAGAAATTCGATGCTTTTTACAACAAGACAGGAATCTTCCATAACTTCTCAGCACCTAGAACACCT